>NW_015112819.1:314291-318871 GCF_001443285.1 Poecilia latipinna
GAAATAGCGCAAAATCTTCTTCAGATTTTGCGCTATTTCAACTCAGCTTATACAGAATACGTGCTGAGTATTTAAAGTATTTAGAGTATTTGTCTATTTTGTCTAGTTTTCGGTTGTTATAAACGTCTAACGGTGAAAGTAAAGGCAAACTAGCATCATCAAGCTAATGTTTTCTGCCATCTTCCAGTTCATTAACGTTTTACTGGGACTTCGTACCTTGGGAGAGTAAAAACTCAACCGTTCCCAGATGTCCCTCTGAGGCGGCCATCATTAGAGGCGTGCGGCCCTGCTTATCAGCCATGTTGATGTCGGCTCCATGAGTGAGAAGGAGGTCTACAATCTGCAAATAACAAAAAAATATACATCAAATGCACAATCTAAACTTTGAACTAAATGACTCGTAGTTCGTTTATAAGTTCACTTTAACCTTACAAAGACAAATTTTTCATTTTGTCCAGGGACAGCTGATGAAAAAGAGTCAATTAGAAAATTCTGTTAATTACTTTGCATTGTCCCTACCAAGTAAATGAATACATTTCAAATTTAAAACAAGGAAATGTTCAGTCTTATGGGAAAATATTTTCGTTTTTGCAAGATTGCGTACAAGGATAACAGCATGGACAGCGACCTGGATCAATGAGGAATCTAGCCAACAATCAAAACCAGCAACTTGGGAAACTTGGATCACAGATAACAGATGGAAGTTTACAAAGTGAGACAATGCTGTCGCCGACCTGCCAGTGCCCGTGTCTGACGGCGCTGAAGAGTGGAACAATGCCTCGTCTGTTGGGCTGAGCCACAGCGGCGCCCTGCTCCAGTAAGAGGCGGCAAACCTCCAGCTTCCCGCGACCCGAGGCTGCCGTCAGAGCTGATGGCAAACATACACAGACCAACAAGAAACAAGAGAGTAATGTTAGAAATTCATGTATCATTGTTTATTTTTTTATTTTTATTTCTTTTTTTGCCTTTGATAAGGTAACATGCTTCACCCTCTACAACCCATCTAAAATTCTTCTTTCCAAAGATTGGTTTTCTGCGTTGACACACTTCTGGAAAGTTGCTTTATGCGAGGCCTGTACACTTATGAACTTTTATTATCTCATCTGGTGAAGATCGGACTTCAATTGATTCCTTGTAAATTTTCCCCAATGAGTTTTGCTTCTCAATCCTCTCAGTTTTCCTTCCACTTAGCTTTCTGTTATAATGCTGGGATACAGAAATTTGCGCAGTCAGCTTCTTTAGCACAGACCTTATGCAGTTCACCCTGTTCAACAGCTGCCTAGTCGTCACCAATGTATTTTGGAATATAAAGTTGTTTTCTTATTGGATTTTAATGCTATAATCACCAAAGGAACTGCTTTCAGTTTGTCACATGTTGGCTATACAGAATCACCAATATAAGTTAGCGTTTGAACTATATTCAAATGAATTATTTTAAACTTAAAAATGTTTTGGAAAATATAAATACTGCATTGGAAAAACCGCAATCTTCCCCAATACATTATCCTGATAATCGAGGAGAGATTTGTCTCATTCAGTGATAATAATTAGGATTTTTCAAAAGCATGACCTTGTTTCTAACACTGAAAGCGGTTGCTGCCCTGTTGGGATGACCTTGCATCAGCTTATTTATTTTCTACTGCAGAACACCTTGGAGATAAGGTGTGTAGCTGGGTATATTTCCCCGCATCACTCTTTAAAAACCGGCTCTCAGAGCATCTGTTGGCCTTCTCATCCCTTACAAAATGATAAATATGTGACTGAGTGAGAGCACGTTCCCGCCTCGGCAGACATTCGCGAACAGCAGTTTCCACGCCGCAGCTGGGGGAAGAAAGATTGTAATGAGGTTTTGTAGCTGCAGGTTACAATGATGCATTACATTTCTCAGCACCCTGCCACAGCACAATCAGACTAGACATTTGAAAGCCCCCCTGGAGCGACTGCTTCTCCTCCCCACCCTTTTCCCCCTGCTTGTGAGCGACACCTCTGACTGCGTCGTCATCAGCCTCTGACGCAGCAGCAGCGGCGCGCAGGCAGACGCAACGAGAGAGATCGCTTACATCCGCACTGCAGCGCTCTTGCCTCTCGGCGACATTCAGGAAGCACCCTCTCTAAGAAAAACAGTGCCTGTCTGGAGAGACCCCAGGACGTTCTCTCCTGCAGGACTTCACGTCAAGACATCTTTTGCGATTGATTTTTGCGCGGGTTTTGTGTGTAATGCGGCGGTGTTGAAGGTATTCCCACCTGTCTCTCCCCACAGGGAGTCAAAGTTATTGATCTGAGCACGCTCCACTTCCTCTTCATCTTTCTCTGGCAGGTCCAGCAGGTAGGAAACAATCTGATGGAAGAAAACACACATTAACATCCTGGTTCACTTTAATATCTCCATTTTCTTTTTTTGTTTTTCTTTTTTGTTAAATCACATGTTTCTCCTCTTATGTGCAGTCTTGATCTCAGTCTAATCTTATTCTTCCATGTGTTAGGTGTATGAATATTTGGGATGTGGAGTTTCTTTCCACCACAACCCATTTAAAGGATACTGCAAAAGTATTCAAAAACGTCAATGTATTTTATTCAGGATTTTATGTTCCACTTCACAACAACCAATTGTGCAGTGGATGCAAAATGACACATGGCTTTCATTTTTTTTTTCCTCCTTTTTTTTTTACAAATAAAAGTCTGGAAAGTGTGTGTGCATTTGCCTTCGCCGTGTTTTTCTTATTTAATTTGATGGTTTTCTGAGTTTGCTCGATGAACGCGCCTGAAGTTACAGAAAATACTACAGGAAGACGCAAAAAAAAAGCAAAAAAAAAAAAGCACCAAGCCAAATATTTCAGGATATCCGTCTCCATGAGGTGGAGGTTGTGAATATCACCACTGTCAGGTAAATTCCACATGACACAGAGAAATGCGAAGCGTCACGGTAACATAGACAAAAGCAGATGTGCCGCACCTCTGTGTAGCCCATGCTGGCTGCAGCAACCAGCGCCTGCTGGACCGCTTGGCTCTTGGTGAAGGCTGCCTGCTGCTGTGCCTGTGGTGACTGTTGCTGCTGCTGCGAGCCCACGTTCCAGTCACTCTGGATGAGGAACTTCACCACCTCCATGTGGCCCCTCAAGGCCGCGTGAACCAGGGCGCATTGGCCGTTCTTGTCCAGATGGTCCACCTTTTACACAAAAACACAAATATTAACCCAAATAAACAGGGTCCGATGGAAGAGTCGTGCCTCATTGTGCCGCCCCCCCCTCCACACACCTTTGCTCTCTTGCGACACAGTGCAGTGACGATGGCCATGTGTCCGCCGGCAGCGGCGTAGGCAAGTGGTGTGAGGCCGTTTTCAGACTGGGCATCCACGAAGGCACCAAACTCGAGCAGCAGAGCCACCATGTCCATGTAGCCCAAATGGGAGTGGACGCAGAGGATGGGGGCGTTATTCAGCACCTCCGTGCGGTAGTTCACGTTTGCACCGCCCAGCATCAGAAGCCGACTCACCTAAACACGCACATGAAGAGGAATGCGTTAGGATTCATCTGAGAAGTGCTCTCTGCGTGTAATAATTAAACGCAAACTTCGTTTATGGATCACTGTACCTTGATGTTGGGAGTGTAGAGATTTCTGAGTGATGAGAGCGCCGCAGAAAGACCCTCTGTGCTGTAAGATATCCACAGACCTTGCAAGATGGACGACGAGACGCCGACTTTCTTGCTGAGACCCTTGAAGACAGAACGTAAACGTTCTTCAGTGCAATGCTTGACCACAGCTGCGTGAGTGTGTGTGGGTGTGTTTGTCTGGTTACAACGTCCCACCTTGAAGATATGTGCTTTCAGGATGTGATGGCCCAGCTCGATGGTCTGCTGTCTGTTCAGCTTGTTCTGCAGGCGAGAGAACCAGAAGGCCAGCAGGGTGTGTCCGCTCCTGCAGAGACGATGAACACGCGCCGTCAGCGCTGCCTGTACTTTTTAAAGCTGGTGAAGTTAAGTTCTCTAATATCCACAACTAGTTCTCTTTTATTTTTAAGGGTTTATTTTACATGTGGTGTCTCTGATCCTGGATTTTACTGTTCCATTATCCACCTGCTCCCTCTCTTATCTCCGTCTGTGCTCACCTCGGGTCGCAGAGGAACTTTGTCTTTTCTCCCTCTTCTCTCCAGATCAGCCACTCCCTGAAGGAAGGGTGAACAAACATCCTGGTGCCGTCCCTCCTCTTCACGAGGAAGACTGACAGGTTGTCGACGCGCTGCTGAAAGTCTTCCCAGTCCAGTATGCCCTGCCACCAAACACAACGCACGTGTTAAAGCTGGAAGAAGTCGATATTTGTCAGGGCTGGAATTAAAGACAAAGCTTTATGCATTTTTTTCCCCAATTCCCACAGGCATAAAGACAATCATGCTGTCCAGCACGGCAGAGGAAGACTGATGATTTAGGTCTGTTTGGCTACCATAAAATTGTTTGTACCATTGCTACACATAGGCTATGTTCACATTGCAGCCTAAAGTGACTCAAATCAGATTTTTTTTTTTTTTTTTTTTTTTTGGCCTGTGTTTTATTTTTTTTTGGCAGTTTTAAACACAAGGGGCGGAT
>NW_015112819.1:322012-335018 GCF_001443285.1 Poecilia latipinna
TTCCATTTGGCGCCAAAAGGGGCCAAATAAGATTTTTTTTTTTTTTTTTTTTTTGCGGTCTGTGTCTGATCTTTTCGTGACAGTCTGAACAACAGGGATCGGATTTTCACAAATGCTACCCAGGGCCACCTGGGTATGTGGTCCTAAATCCGATGCATATCAGATTATTTCAAATGTGAACTGTGTCTGTACTGCTGGGTCGCATTCACCTGAAATGTGAATACTCGACAAACCTCACTAATACTCGGAAGCAGGAAGAAAAACAACCACCATGTTGGGCTATAATGGGGATCAAGTTATTAACGCGCTCGACAAACAACTTTAAAATCACACGATATGCCCCGACATTGTCAAACACTGAGCCAGGCTGGCTACGCGTGACGTTACTGCGCATGCAGGTGTGAATGGTAGCCACAAAGTCTCCGTCGCCCGACGCGCCGTTTTCAGGCAAATTACCTGCAGCGAACCAGCGTTGATGGCCTGGTATATCTGCTCGTCCGTCAGCGGATGGAGCGACGCCACGGCCACGTTGAGAAGGGGAAGAGCCCGCTCGAACGACGACTGCGTGGGGAAGCGCATGTTGCACTGCAGCAGGTACACCTCCGCCAGGTTTACCGGAACCACCTGAGGAAGGAGGGAAGCAGAGAATCTGAATGGCAATGCCGATTTCCTTTGGATCCCTTCTGCACAACATGAATAATGCATCGTGTTTGCAAGCGGAGCGCCTTTCGCTGCTCCACACGGGCTTCCTCGGAGCGGAGAATGTAAATTTATCACTTGTCACTTCTTTATGGAGTCTGGAAGCGCGTCCGAATACATGAAACTAAATGAGTCTGGGGGTGCAAGATAAAATATTTCATTACCAAAGGCACACTGAAACATTTCAAATGCATTATTAATCAAAGGACGCGCTGGGTCCTGGCTGTTCAAAAAAGTTTTAGTTACACTACAATGCAGGTAAATAATAATAATAATAATAATAATAATAATAATAATAATAATAATAATAATAATAATAATAATAATAATAAACACTCCCAAATATTGTCTGAGGTAATTAGTAACTTATTTATTTTGGATTAGGAGGTTTAATAATTCAATCCATAATAAGTAAACTGAAACACAGTCACATTTGCTTTCTATAAATGCAACACCTGGACAACGTTTATTAACTGTATATAAAAGCACAAAGTCTCTCTGTCGAGTCATTCTATCATTTTTTATTACAAAGGGAACGCATTTTGATAATGGCAGGTGGCAGGTCATCAGGTGGTTGATAATTACCTTCATGAGCTGCATAGTAAAGCTACAGCTGGTAGAACAACACCCAGCAATGGGAGGCAGAAGAAACAAGTGGCTAAAACTCCCTCTTTCCTTTCCACACTTCCACTGGTCAAAATTCTGTTTTTTAGAATCAAATTTCTACATTTACAGAGCATTTTTATACCCTCACAAGCAGACCTGTGGGAAGGCATTTCTACGCCTCCCACATTTCTTTGATTTTTATTTTTTTGTTTTTTATTTTTTTCCCCTCAGACTTCAAAGCTTGAGATTAAACACATTTTAGCATGATACAGATATAACCAGAATACAGAAAATGCAGTTTTCAAAAAGCAAGGATATAATGTACTCAGGGAAAAAAACAATTCTACCTAAACCAGTTTGATTCTATGTGGAAACGTAATTGCCTCCCAGTCCTAATAACTGGCTGAACCACCCAATACTGCCGTAAGCGAAAGATGGCAGACTCAGGCTTTAACATTGCTGTAAAAACATAAAGGCGCACTCTTCATGGTGCCGTCTCTCTAAGTCAGCTACATAATATAGTGTTTAAGCAAAGCAGCCTATGTAAAGTCATACCACACCATCGAAATCAGATTTAAGTATTGACTTTCACTAGGCCACTAAGCCTTGTACTTTGAATTATGATTCCCGAGTTCGTTTGAACTTGAGGTCAGAAACTGATGCGAGTCGTGCAGGTCCTTACAAAGACAAGCAGCCCAAAGCCATCACACTACCACACACCCATGTGATGTTTTGTTTCCCTAAACTGTGAGGTTTAAGATGGATGTAAAGAGACTTTCGAAAGAGTTGCGTTTTTGTCTTCTCAGTCCACAGAAAATATTCCTAAAGTCTTTGGGATCACTGTGGGGAAATGTTAGATGGCCACTGTGATCTTTTTTGGAGTAAAAAGAAGGAAAAGCAGAAGAAATCTGAAGGTGGAAAACAATGCAGTAGTTTCCCAGACTACTTTGAGCATTTGTAGACGTCAAATGCTCAAAGTTTAAACATAAACCTGAACCACCCACCTTGTAGCTGGAACTTTTGAGAACAAGGTAGCCCTTCTCAATGAGGTCAAAGGTGAGCTTGAGGTACAGGTAGGACCCCTGGCTCAGGGCCTTTAGGTGGCCGCTGAGCTTGCCAAAGGTGGTGTTGTCCATCTTGCCGTTAAGCGAAATGTTGTTCTGGATTTCGGGGCTGCTGTGGATGCGGTGCAGGATGTAGCCCTGCAGGTCCTGATCTATGGCGTCGTTCTCCTCCAGGCTGTCCAGGGAGATGCGGTGAAACGGCAGCGCGTTGGTGATCTCCTGCAAGCAACACGTTCGATTTCGGGTTAATATTTGCGTATTCAGGCCGACTGCACCAACGACAAGTCAAATCTGGAATCCACTCAGAAATAAATGAGAAGCGGAAGTTCAGCGACTTAAAAGCTCTCGGTTCGTTCACCTGTAGCGTCGTTCTGACCGTCACCACTAGTTTGAGCCAGGGAGGGAACTTATGAATGGTTTTGGTGAGGAAGGAAACAACGGTGTCTCCGTAGTCCGGCTTGTGGAACTCGGCCTCGTTGAGGCCGTCGATGAGGATAATGAGGTCCTCCTCGGAGCTGATTTTTCTCTCTATAAAATAATCAGTGGGGAGAAACTGCTTAGTAAAACTGTTCTATATGAACCTTAGCCACAGATTATGAATCTAACTTTAACTGTTTGAGTTTATTCTGTGTTCGATGTATTTGTAAGCTTATTAAAAACGTTCTACAGACGCCCAAACACAACCCGACCACCGACGGCAACCGGAGTTCTGGGGAGGTTCAGGCTACAGAGCTAAACTTTAAAAGTTCACTTTACTAGAAAACACCAGCGTTCCAACACAAACGCTTCAAAATTCACCACAACAAATGCTGCAAGAGTTGTTGCTGTGTTGCTTTAATGCTTTCATTACTTGGGTAGAATTTCCAGCAACGAGGGTCTCACCTTTGTAAAGTGCGTCCAGGGGCTCCAGGACCCCCCTTCTGAAGGAAGCCAGGGGGTCCTGGACGCAGGAGCGCAGACTCAGGACGCTCTGCAGGTGTGGTTCCCTCAGAAGCTGCTCCCTGTAGGCGACCAGGTGTGGCGAGCGGCACAACAAGGCCGCGACGTTGTGCACAAACTCCGGCACCAGGCAGGTGTAGGCGTTGTCTGCCTGGCAGTAGTGATAGGCCACCACCTGGGGACGACAGAGTACAGAGCGAAAACGGCCGGTCACTTAATGAAGAATCCTGCATTCATCACCAGCTCTCCTGACCTTTACTAGCCTTTGCGTGTTACAAAACGTATTAAAGATCAGTGCTGAGGAGAACATCTCACCTTGAAAAATAACTGCTTTTAGAGCTGTGTGAGTGCAGAGTCCGCTTTTTCTTTTTTTTTCACCGTCATTTGGGATGGATTCAACTTCATGGTGGATGATTGCAGCATAATGAAACATAATACTTGTTGTTTCACTGTAAGGCTTTAGCTATTAATAATTCATAGCTGCAGGCTGATTCCTAGTCGGCTCACGCATGTGCGAGCTGACTGTGGCACGACGGAGTCAAGTGTTAAACTGTCACATTTCACAGCTGCGAACTGGAAACATGATCAGATGAAAAGGGGAAGAACGGACTCAGAAAAACCTTCCAAAAGGTTTGCGGTGACGGAAAGCAGCGCTGGATATTTTTTTGCGAGAGGTTTTCAGGTGAAACAATGGCAGCAGGTGCGATGTAGAGGTTGAATATTCAAAGGTGATGGCAGAGAGACGAGGGAAGAGAAACTCATCAAATAAAATGCAAATTTTTTTTTTTTTAGTCACAATGGAATACGGGGTTTTAAAACAAAAGGGGTGAAAAATGGAGCAAGTTCAATTATTAATGCCAAGAGTTAACAAGATCTAATAGCTTGGCTAGAAAATGGCTTTCTTCAGATATAAATATTTTATAAGGCTCCCTGGCAAAGTTGTTTTTTCTTTTTTAAACACATCTGCATAATGCAGGAGGCTGGGACTGGGGATGCAGATGGTCGAACAGCAGGGAAAGGAGGGATCGAGGTGCAAAAGCGGCCTGGAAGAACAACAGGGGAAAGTGGGCAGGTGTTCGCACTTTGTGTGCTCGCGTGCATTCAAGACTCGAAATGTGTTCAAGATGGCAAAGGGGAAATTTTAAAGCAGATTCCAAACATTTTAGACCATTGTGCCCTTTTCATCTTAAAAAAAAAGTTACCAGCTACACCAACATTAACACACTTTCTGTTTCAAATTTCGAGACAGATTTTCAAACGTCTCAGGTAATTTTTTTAGACACTTTAAAACAGTTTTGAACAAACATTTAAATGCGTTGATTTATTTAATTGGTTTAACTATTTGTTCTAAGAGTTTGGGTGATGACAACAATGTCCCCAATAAATCAAGAGAGGGCACAGTCAAAGCCTGTTCAAATGTGTAGGTATAAGTAACTGAAACCTCAAATGTCAAGCAAAGAAGTTTATATATATATATATATATTTATATAAAACAGGACAAGTTATTATCTTGAGATCATCTTGGTAATGATTACCTTGTTAAAACGAGCTAAGAGTTTTGTTGACAGTTGACTTCGATAGGATAAAGAGATTACTCAAAACACTGACCTAATTTTGCCACAATAAGCTTCAATATCAGACAAAGTCTTAATCTTTGAATGGAGAGGTTTGTTTGAATAGCTGTGTATTTTCCATACTTGTGACGCCAGCCTCCTCATGGACTCTTCCTGACGTCGCCTCATCTCAGGGGTTCCAGGACAGCTGCCTCCTCCTAGGGTGCCGTGCGTGGGTTGGGGCTGCGTGAGAGGGAGCCCCTCTCCATCTGGACACAAGACGACGAGAACAAGCTAAGGGCCGGCTCGGAAAAACCATTTACCGTGACTCTGAACAGCTTTTTTTCAATCAAATATCAAAGCGGTGCTAAGAGGTGGAACTGAAACGGGTTCGAAAGCAGATTGAAGCTCACGTTTGGGTGAGGCCTGCGGGCTGTCCGAGGCGATCTGCCTCATGCGGGTGCCGTGGCAGCTCAGCGCCACCAGCCGGGAGATGATCGCCGTCTTGCCGAAGCCGATGTTGCCCACGATCACGACGCCGTGGTTGCCGCCGCCGTTGGGGTTGTTGAGGTGGGCGTCGATCTCTTGGAAGAGCCACTCGCGCCCCGTGAAGACGGAGTCCATGGTGATGCTGGGTACTTCGAACAGCAGAGGTTTGAGAGCGATGTCCTGAGGCCGATAAGGTGCAAAACGCACTGCGGGATGCAGGGAAACAGACGTTTTAGAGGACCCAGAGCTCCTTTAATTAATTTTTTAAAAAGTTCTTTTTAAAATCAAATTTCAAGATATTTTTTTTTTTAGCTCCCTTTAGCTGTACGTCAGAATTTCCATTATATAACTGTCTAATTTAATGGATGGACGGATGGACGTAGACAAAAATGTTAATGGATAATGTTATGGATGGACAGACGGGTGGATAAATGGTTGCATGGATAAACAAACCGTTTGGACTTTGAGACAGACTGATGGACACACGGACCGATGTGGGGATGAACAAACAGGAAAGTGCATCGTACAGATGTGTACCTGCTATATCTCCTACATGTTTGCTAATATGTAAGCTAATAAGTTTAATGTGGACAGCTTGCAGCCTTCTGTTTGGTATCACTACACCATGCAGCAGAAAGACGTAGTTAATTAGACCAGATATGATTTCAATGCTTAGAAATTTAGCAGTGGTAACTACAAATAAAAAAAAAATAGTAGTCCAGAAAGGGTTACTTTAAACGTAAAACACTAGGAAAGTATTCATAAGTACAAATAAAAGGAATCTGTGGGATGGTGATAACCTAAAGGAGTAAGATCATTATATAAATCACAAGAGGGAGAAAATGTAACTACAAAGATCAAAGAAGGTGATTATTGCTCTTCTCTACCCAGTGACTGCTTTCATCAGTCGCTGCCGACTGCTGCTTTTTCTCACTAGGGGGAGTCGATAAGCCAAAGTCACCCAAAGGCTGGACATGTTCTCTGCAGAACATATGGACCATTAAAGACTAATGAGGGTAAAATAAATCTGGCACACAGTTTTAAAGTCATGTGATAAAAACCTCTGTAAACTCCAACTCGCTGCCTCTGGGCATCATCTCCCGAGCCTCGTCTTTTAAACTCTTAAAGCATCCCCTGCTTTTAATAGTTACGGCATTCGTTTAAATATTGTATCTTTAGCCGTTCTGCTCGAGACTGAATGAGATTTTTTTTTGTTTGTATTTGTTGATTGCTACAACAGAGCAAGGACATTTTATCATGTTACAAATAAGTACAAGTACTTTAAGTGTTTTTACTGCGCCTTGATGTAATATTCCCAACACAAAGTAATGCTTAATTAGTCAACTGTGTAATTGCTGTGAAAAAGATACATTGTTTAGTCTGTAAACTCATAGAAGTTTATGGTTGCAATTTGATCAAATGTAAAATTTAACGGTTACAAACACTTTCTAAGCCGCTGTAACTAGTAGCCGGCGCGGAGATTGTGTGAAAGCCCGACAATCTGATGCGACAAATGAAATTGAAAGTAACTTACGTGACTGAGATTGCCAGGCATGGGTGTTATTTGCAGAAGCTGAGACGGACAGCAAGCAGAGGACAGAAAGTAAGGAGAGAAAGAAGGGGGGGGGAAAAAAGCAAGTGAGGACAGAAATGAAAACTGCAGCAGTGTCAGAGGACAGAGCAAGAGGCAGCTCAGTGGAACAAGAAGTGAGCACACACAGAAAAAAGTAGCTCTAGCATCAGCATGTTATGATGTTAGAAACAACCAAACTAAGGTCATTTAGCTACTAGTCTTTGAATCAACACTGAGCACATTTTTAAGCGTGTCTGCAGGGCACGTTGGGGAATATAACTAGTTCAATTGTTGTTAACAAGATCAATAAATTCCCATAAAGAGTATTGGAGAGAACTTCTGGTAGTAAGTCGATTTGGGAATGGCGGACTCCGGCCTTGAATCCGCTGCTTTATTTCATTTACGTTGTTAGCAACATTTTAACACAAAGCCATCAACATCTGCCATGTTGTCAAATCTCATATTTGAAGCCACAGAAACAAGTCGTCTCCGACAACGTGCCAAATCCTATTTTCGGTCGAGTCTTTCTTTTGCTTCCCTTCAGTTAGGTGAGTTGTGATCAGATCCTTGCAGAGAAAAGTAGCTGCTGCTCAGACGACAGCCTGAGAGGTAGTTCATTTCACACTCTGCGGACTACCAGCAATAAGCATACAGAGAGCCAGAGGTGCAGAAAATATGTACTTTGCAAGACAGCAAGCACGATATGGCCAAAGAGTGCGTTTTGCAAGTTGGTATGAATTTTTATACTGTGCCGTGAGTTCAGAGGCAAATATCAGAGGGTTTCAGTAATGCATCAGAGAAAATGTGAGGGAAAAAAAAAAAAAAAAAGCTGGATGCTTTCAAATGAAATGTTCAGTATTTTGTGTGACCGTCCTGTTGCTTTCAAAACAGAAAAACGTGAATGCAGTTTTTAAAAGGACCTCGGTCGGAAGTTTGGAGAATCACATAACTCTGTGGGTGCAAACCGCTTCGAATCCTGGTGCCGTTTTATGTAAACCCACAGACTTGACGATGCTGAGATCAAGGCACTGTGAGGAACATCTCCTTTTTTTTTGTCGCTTTTGCTTTTGTTGCTGCAGTTTTTGCACAAAAACATATTTTTTTCCTCAAACATTTGAACCCCACCTCACACCTGCTTATGCAAAACAAGTGAAATTTCCTTTTCGTCTAAGAGTAACACAGAATTTGTTGTCCTGCAGCAAACAGCTCCCCAAAGGGCATGTATATCCCCCCCCCCCCCCTCCAAGAGTGCTACTATGAGGGTGAAAAGAAATGTGATGATCACAATGAGAATATTTCAACCAATAAAATCAGGAAAAAAGAGAGAAAAAGATCAATCCAACATGTCTAGAATTGTGTGAAAAGATGTTTATAAGGAGTGCATAGGCAGCACTAAGCTGCGTCCCAGCTGCAGCTCAGTGTAATAAAAGACGCTTCATCCATATTCCCAGGTCAGATTATTTTTTTGTGCCAACTCAAAAACCCATGAAGTCAGAGGGAAAAGGGGCAGAAAAACAACTCGACACTGATGTAATATTCTCCCAGAAAGAATGATGACCTGATGTAACACTGGTGATAAAAAGTGTAAAGACTGCTCGAAGCTGCCAGCACCAGCGGTCACAGAAAGAAGGAGCTAAACACCCAGAGCTATTCTGTTTTAAATGGTGCTAATCCAATTACCCTTGGGGGGTGACCGAAAGCCTAACGGGGCTGCAAATCTCCTCCCGTACTTGTGGAATTAGCAAACCCAATCTTGCGCTATCTGGCACCATCCCCCTAAAATGATTACCCTGCCTCACACGATTTGAGCCATGCAGCCTCCGCTGCGCCACTGTGCCAGGCATTCCAGGAAAACATGGCAGCCATGTTGTGAACGGGGGCTGAGGGAGTAGTTTCAAGGCTGCTGAAAGCAAATGTATTTGTGAAGGATGGATGGATGGCGGCTGCTCATAATCCTGCCCATAACACTCTCCCTCAGGCGACGCAGAGGAAGGTATCACCCCCGTCTCCTCCTCCTCCTCCTCCAATCTCTCCATGGCCAGACGGAGTGAGAGTCCCAGACTTTTTTAATTATTCACCAGGTGAGGATGACTCACGGTGGCAGGGCAGCCTCGAGAGTGAGGAAGAGGAGAAACTGAAGAGAAGTAGAAAGAGTTGTGGGTAGACAGTCAGCTCTACTTGTAGCAAAAGGGTTTTGGGAGGGTGACGATTGGGATCATAAGTTATACTTTCTAGGGTCGTCTCCACACCTAGCACTCGCCCCATACCCATTGCTGTGCTGCAATAGTGGCGATCCAGCCAGGTCCTGTTTTATCAAAGCATCCCAAAACCATGACACACCCACCTCTATGCTTCACTGTTGAGGTTCTTTTCCTTCATGCCAAACATGTCCAACATGCCAACTATTGTCCAACAATGGTCCTTTGACAATTATTTGCCCAACATGTTTATCACAGAGAGTGAAGGTTTCCTCCTTGCATGCCATCCGTGAAAGTTCAACTTTTACAGTCACTTTCTGATTGTATAGGCACTAACTTCCATGTTAGCAGTAGTAAGAGTCATGTGAAGATGCTCTTCAGGTGGGTTTGGGAAACTTCTTTTTGCATCTTGCATTCTGCTTTCCAGTGTGAACCTGCTTGGTCAACTTGGTCAACAGTTTTTTTGTAGATAAAAGTCAATGCAGATGTGAAACAAAGCAAACAAACAAAAAAAAAAAGTGTTTTTATCACCTTCAATACTGCTCAGCTCTTTATCATTTTTGGCCTAAAGCAATACTTAAAATCTAAATGCGCTTGTGCAAACTCCCATTTTCAGAATACACTGTAATCTACAGATTCAAACATACTTTTAGAAAAGCTTTACGTTTAGCTGCCAAGGCACTCCAAGTTTGTTATTTCAGATTAAAATAATAACCTTAGCAAATAAGTAAAATTCTTGAGTCTATTAATGCAAGGCTAGGCTTTAAAAGACAAAGACGTTAGTCATATTTCATTAAAAGTGAAATGTAGCAAGTACATGATTTGAATGAAAACCAGGGATGAATATTTATTAAATGATCAATTTTAAAAGGCAAGTGTTAATTTCCTCCCATCTTATTTGCATACGGGCTAGAGAGTTTTACCTTACAGCACCATTTTCAACTCAGCCGACTTCCCCATACTGCTTGTTGCAAATGTTGAAAGCTTGATATGGTGTTTTATAGCTTAACTCAGCTTTAAAACCATCTCCCTGTTCATCTGCCACATATAACATCCAAGAAATACATTAAAATCTGTGCCTGTAATGTGACAGGATGTGGGGAAAAGCTAAACAAGTATTAATACGTTTCGTGGCGCCGCACAGAAGCGATGCTTGTTTGCAGGAGAGTTTTGTTAACCGTAAGGAAGTCAGTGCATCTTTCACTCCTCATTTCTTAAATGTATCATCTGTAACGGCACTCAGACGAGTTTCGCAGAGTTATAATTTACTCATCACTCTTGTCACGGAGTAACGAAACCATCTGGAAGTGTAATTATTTTCATACATAAAAGCCCTCAGTCAGAGTCAGGTTTCTATCCATAAGCAAGAGGCAGAGAGACAGCGATGGACAGAAGGAGAGAGCAACAAAAAAAAAAAAAAAAAAAAAAAAAGGGGGGAAAAGGAAAAAAAATGAAGGAGAAAATGTGTGTGCCGTGTACGGTTATGTGAGGGAGTTTGCAGTGAATAGATAAGGTGGGCGATAAATCTTAGAGGTGGGCAGGCAGGAGCACAAGACAGTCCATTACAGTCTGACTCACTCTGCTCAAAACAGCAGCACTGCTTGGCGCCCCCCCCCCCACACCCCCACCCCAACATGATGGCTGGCTTCAAAGGAAGATCGGACAAAATCAACCACAGCTGCATCTTGCCAGCCAGCTACCACCTGAGCGGTGGATAACCATCCACGTACGAGTCCGAATCAGTCAAATCGTTGGATACGATCTATAGAGCAATTATTTTATTTTAAGCTCTTCCAGCAAGAGTTTTGATTTGGATCCGCCAGCCGACAAAAGTCCAGAGAAGATCACAACATGATTCACTCTTTGGTAGCTTGACCAGCTTATGACAAATTTCACAGCAATCTGGACACTAGTTATCAGTGTGGCACAAGACTGCTGTCTAGAAGTAGCTTCATGTTCAGCTTCTACATATAATAACTTTGTTTGTTAACTTCCATATTTCCCTATTTGTACAGTTTTGCCAAAGATTTCTTACTCCCTTTTTCACCTTCTTGTCATGCTACACTCACAACGTACAATGAATTGTATTGGGATTTTAGGATAAGCCAAAACAAAGGTGCATTTTTTTTTATTTTTTTTTTTTACAAATAAGTGAGACGCGTATTTGTCTTTGATAGGCTACACCTAAAATAATGAAGTGCAAGGAAGAGTTCTTAGAGGTCATGTATTAAGTCCACAAAGCTAAATGTTTGGGGAGAAAGTATGGAAGAGCCATCGGTAATCCAGTGTAAAAAGAAAAAAAAATCAAGCTAACAGCATCTGTTTTTATCAGATAAAGTAAAAAGAAGCTGGTGAGATTTTATACTGTGACAGACTGATCTTGTTAGCTTTACGATCTACCAGCTTTTTCCCCCTCATCTTTAAAAGACAGACTCATTGGCAGATGCTGCTGTTTTTATTGATTGAAAGCAAATCAGTTTTTATAGTTATAAAAGGCTTTAATTGCGGTACCTTTTGAGGTGCGTAAACTGCAGCTTTGATGCTCTGGTCACATAAATTAATATCTATTCTCTTGTCCAAAACCCTACTTTACCTCTGCTGCTCCGTTTAGATGCTTATTGATCAGTTTGAGAGAGACAGAGGCAACGCCGTGTCCTGCTGCTTTCACCTCAAGTCTGTGTCATCCGGCTGACAAACAAATCCATTGTTATATACAACAGGCTCACCATGAACCACTTTCTTGCATTTTTCACCGCATCATAAATTGGAAATTAAGCAAAGTTCTCAACATGTGCTTCAGGGGCTTTTCCTTCAGCCCTGCAAACCATAACCAAAACCCAGAACCGCCCTCTAGTGGCCACATTGCTCAACAACCATGGCTGTAATGCTTGGCAATGTAGGGAGGAGAGGAACCTATTTAGATGAGTGGAGGGAGGATAAATAAGACTTTTACAGAACTACAAATAAATAAGACCTTCAGATATCTTGGGACAGTAAAGATGACAGCTACTTTTCTGTTCAATCAATTGTCTCTAACATGAGAGTGTGTAACTTCAAGCTCTAAGCATGACCTTGAGTAAAAACCTTTTGTCGTCTCATTCTTCTTGGGGGAGGAGAAACATGGATTTTCGATTCACTCTCATGCCCCGTCTTGCTGTGCCTCTTCCTCTGTCTATAACCAAGAAGGCACAGGAGCAGAGCACTCAGGGAGGCTCTGACACTGATCTAATGGGGCAGAAAGCGTGCTGGGATGCAGTGGTTTGGCTTGTAAACACACTCGGCTGTCCTAAGAGAGGGGGTCAGTTAAAACAAGTGGCTTTGGCAGAACCCGGCAAAGCTTTGGAAAAGAAAAAAACAAAACAAAACAGAGAAATGAGGGACTACCTCATCCCCCTGAGTCCGTCTCCATCCACTGCCCTACATTTTCCACACTCCTTTCACTTCACGCTTCCCTGCAGACAGCTGCCCTCGAACAGGGGAATCGCATCAAACCTCGGCTGAACGCTCTCTCGGGTGAGCAGGGCCTTAACAGGTGTTTGAAAAGACAAACAGATGCATATTTGTACTCGCTCGGGCGGCAGAGGGCAGCCATGACGGCGCTCATTACAATCCGACAGCGGAGGAGGAGGAGGACGGGCAAGAGGACAGATAGTGTTGTGACATTTGGCTGTTTAAAAAAAAAAAAAAAAAAAAGGGAGGCGATCGCTGTGCGTTGGAATTAAAACAGTGTGAAGTGAAGCGGACACAAGCTGTGGCTGTTGAGACAAATTTTAGCTTTGTAGTGACACAGCGAGACAAAAAGCTCTTTGTCTGCTCTATCCCTCTTCTGCTTTTTTTTTTTTTTTTTTTTTAGAACTGCAAAAAGAAAAAAATAAAAAAAACTTT
>NW_015112819.1:338205-354300 GCF_001443285.1 Poecilia latipinna
TTTTTTTTTTGCGAAGAAATAAGAAAGAAACTAAACAACAGCTGAGAACGTTCAACAACCGAACCACCACATCTCTGGCTTAATACCTCACAGACACATGCAACTGCAAATCTACCCGCCTCAGATTTCCTTTCGAATGCTAAGTAAGATTTGGTCGTCGTGCTGCTTCGCCTCGCAAGTCCTCAGATGCTTTTGAGTTGTGCTGCTTGTTGAGGACGGGCTGAACGGATCAGCGTAGAAGGCAGCACAACAGGCTAATCACAAACAAACCTGAGACAAAGCAGCATTTTGTAATTGAGGAGAAAGTCCATTATGGCTGCAGGGTTCTTTAAAAGGATAAAAACAAAACAAAACAAAAAACAAAAAAAAAAAACAGTCCTGGTATGCAGTCTGTCAGCCACAGGGAGCCTACGATAGACACAACTACAATAAAAAGAAAGTGCACCTTTCACCACGGCTGGGGTTTCAGGTATCGGGACACGTCACATATTATTTGTCCGTTGGACTCGAAGCTCGTCTGAATCAAGCTTCGCCTCCAGAAAAAAAATAAATAAAAAATGCGGGACAGATTGGAACATGTTATTTTTTCAAGCCAGATACTTTGACTGTATTGTATTCATAAGAAAGCATGCCACAGGTGGTTTATCGAGGCCTCAAAGAACACTTCATAAAACTAAAACAGTTTCTGCAAAAATATGAGGATGCAATCGGAGTTTCAGCAAATACAGAACTAATATTATTGATTACACCGAAAAAAAAAAAAAAAAAGGATCCTTGGGTTAAATTCTTGGGATTTGTGACACCATGCAGAAGTTTTCTGTCACAGTCACTTTTCACTTTGCGGTGGAGAAGTCAGACTATCTAGTGACGCTTTAAAGTCACTACAAGCAATATTTCTCAAAGTTTTCTCAATCAAAAAGAAATGAGCTAAATATTAAATGTCACCATATGCCCACATGCTGTGCGATATTTACACAATGCTTGGTCAGGGCTTCTTTCACACAAATAACTGCATCGATGCCATCAGCCTGTAGCTCTGCTGAGATGTTAATTAAGCCCAGGTTGCTTCAACAGCGGCCTTCAGCTCGCCTGTCTGGTACCCGTTTTCTTCCTCTTCTCAGTTCGCCATGGATTCTCCATGCGGTTTGCTGACCAATCAGCAACAGTGATACAATGATCATTAAAGCAGCTGTTGGCAACTTTGTTTGTGTGGGCTGGTTCCAAGTCCACGTCTGGAAAATGAAATCAGCATTTCATCAGCTTGTCAGAAGATGGAAGCTTGAAGCGCTCTGAGATTTCCTGGTAGACAGCTAGCCTGACTTCGGGCCAGAACCAGCAGATGAAACTTTGGACCAATTGGAGATTGCCTCTCCAATCTTCCTTCACATTCTGGAACCTTAATGTTTGACTTAAATGCAAAACTAGCTTCCATCTGAAGAAAAAAAAAAAAAAAAGACTTCAGCCCAATGAGCAACAGTTCAATCCCTTTTCTCCAGCTCAAATTAGATGCTTAAATTATTACTGGTTCAGGAGTGTTTTTGTAGTCCACATCTTGGATATTTATCTGTGATGGATCTTAAAACTATTGAAACACATTTTAAATTTACCCGAAACTCCTAAAGGGGCTTCACTTCACAATACCATTAAGGTTGCAGTTAGCCCTGAGCACTTTTCTCGATGATACTTTTTTCTTCCACTCAATGTTCCATTAACATGTTTGCATACAACACTCTGTGAGCACGTGGCTTATTTAGCAATGATCTTTTGCGATTTACCATCCGGAGTGAAAACGGCTTCCTCACAATTATGCAGGATATAAATATTTCATATTCAACAGTTACTATTTTTGGTCAGAATATGTAAATATTTCTCTGAGAATCTGTATAATAGTTCAGCTTGAAACGTACCACCACACGGAATGACTCCATATGACAAAGCAGTTTCGCTTGTTGAATTGCAATGCAATAAAATGCATGTTTTGATGATATTGTAATGTGGCGAGACACACCCCAGAGTGTGTCCGAGTGTTTGCACTCACCTCTCAGGTCCTGCCCGGAGCGACCCGGCCCGCAGGTGGTGCTCTGCCTAGGCATGCGCAGCGAGGTGCGTAACGGAGTGTGCCTCTGATCATCCAGGTACGCCAGGTCCTCCAGGTGGGCCGAACTTGTAGCTGTTGTCGTTGTCGTGTGCGTGACGGGGGGAAGGGAAACAGCAGGATATATCAGAGGAGGAAAACAGAGAGAAAAAAAAAAAACATACAAATGCCAGAATGCGTGTCAACAAACTCATAGTGTGCACACATACAAAAAGAGCGTGGCAAAGGTTTCAGAGAAAGCGGTTCCAGGCTCGAGCTCCTGCAGGAAAGATGGAGCCATTGCTTCAGCCCTCGAATTCCCTCCTCTCCGTGTCTGTCACGCAGCACGGAGGCAGATGCCATGCGGCCCCTCTCAGGATTAATTAGCTTTGCAGACAAATGTCTTATTCATGGAGCGGGCGCTGTCTGACGCCGGCTGATGATTGTTTCACACCAACACTGTGTCTCTGAGGCCGACACTCGGAAACCACTGAATGCTGAATGAGATCAGCGGACGTGAACAACCCGCCTCGTCGTCGCACCTGAGCTTGCACGGTTCACTCAGAGGTGAGAAAACACGAGCCGGGAGCATTAACATGCGGGGAACACTCGGAGATCGAGATGCACAGGGTTTGGAGCCGATGAGGCCAAGAATGAATTTTAAAATGGATTACTATTCTATTTAAACTTAATATTCCCTCTTCCAAACCATTCTTATTTTATACACGTTTTTCTATGAGGAACAAGTTTTAACATTTTGCTGTATTAAAGCGTATTGAGTAAAACGTTTTATTACAATTATCTCCACTAGTTATTGTGTCTGTAAAAACTAGACTGGAACAAAACTGAGATACAAAGCATCCTTCACCCATGTTGGAAAAAAAAAAAAAGATGGCCAGATGGAAAAATAAATTCAACAAATGGAGCAATATTTTCTTTATCAAACAACTTTTAAATGCCTGGATGTTACTTTAAAAATTCCCTGATTTTCCGACTGCTTTTGTATCTCACTTCTGTTACAGCAGTTATGGTTATTATGTTTGACAGCAAGAACAAACAAAAAAAACCTGTGGAAAAATAAACAGTTTTAATAATTAATTCACTCCTTTTCAAATGTTGCATGATACCTGAGGTAGTTCCTAGATCCAGTCAATTTTACGGGGGTGTCAGTGGGTATCCATCAGCATTATCTGTTGTCTCTCACCTTCTCTTTTCGCAGGCACAGGAAGCTAAGGCATTGTGATTCTCCAAGAAGAAGGCGGCCTTCTCTCACCTTAGACTCCACAACACTGACGCCTGTCCTGTCCTACGTCTAAAAACAGGCGTTTACATGTATAGCTTAGAAAAATACCGAGCACGTCCGCTCAGTCGTACGAGTTTGTTGCTGGGTGTCTGAGTCACTCAAGTGACAAACCTTAAAAAATGAGCCACATTTGTTTCTCAAATAGGAGGGAAAATGGCAGCTGGGAATGTTGTTGTTAGAGGCTCAACCCTGATGGGAATGGGGGGCTGGGGGGGTTACTGGTCGCTCAACTGGGCTAAAAGCAGAAAGTGTGGAGGCATTAATCTGCAGCTAAACCAAGGAAGAATGACTCAGGGCTTCAGGGCTGGGAAGTCTTTCTCCGCCCCCCCCTCTCTCTTCCTCTCTTTCAACTGTGTTTGAATGTGAGAACTGAAATCTGTGTGCTCATCATTCCTATCTGCAATGCAGCAGGCTGCTGGGGATCGCATTCGCAGCCGCTGTGCCAATGCGCTAAGACGGCACGCAGAGCGGAAAGAAATAAAGTAGGAAGGCGGAAAAGAGTGGAGTAGGGGAGAAGAATAGAAGGTGTGCATTAAAAATTGGACTGTGTAGATGAAAGCTTGGTGCAATGATAGCTGCACTTCCTGTTTAGAGGACAGACAGATAGCAAGAAAGCATGCGTGCACAGGCACACACACACACACACACTCACACTCAATCAAACAACAGCTAGGCTGTCATCCAGCACCGGTTACAGAATCAGCTGGCAGGACAAGTAGTTGTTTCATATAACGGTTAGCTACTGGCACTTTAAGTGCCTCATTCTTTTTTCTTTTTTTTTAAATCTGATTGACAGGAATTTATCATCACACCTCAATGTGGATAATAGAGGTGCTGTAGTGGCCTCCTATCTTGACTTGGAGAAAGTCTGGTGCAATAAAACTTGAGGTCCTTCCTGCCAAGTAATAACATTTTATTTTTTTCTATCAGAGAGCTACATGAAAACCTATTTAAGTAACAGAAAACACAGTTTCAAAAATGAACAGCGTTTCTGAAATGGTTCATAGTGACGTTGGTGTACCTCAAGGCTGTGTATTCGTTCCTTACACTATTAGGCTGCTATATCAATAGTTTCGCATTGACATAGCAGTATGTGTGTGTGTGTGTGTGTGTGTGTGTGTGTGTGTGTGTGTGTTTGTGTGTGTGTGTGTGTTTGTGCGTTTGTCCACCAACGTAAATAGGACATTTATGCTAATAGTACAGAGGAATATCTATATGTAGAAAACAAGCAACAAGTTCAAGAATACATTTTCTGAACTGGCTGTAAAGTTCATCTTTACATTTTTAACAAGATTGTCGGATGTGGTGGCCTGGCTCAAGGGGACAAAAGCAAATACAAATCTGCGGTGAGCGCCGTCATTTTTAGGCAGGAGAAAGTCCTAATAAAATGTGAATATTTGCTCTATAATATATATATATATACATTTCTCTGTCCTATTTTTTTGTTTTGTTTTATTTTTGGCAAAGGGAGCTAAAATATTATTCAAGCCAGCCAGGAAGAATGAAAACTCCTTTGTGTCTGTGTTGGAAATTGGATAAGGACAGACAATTAATACTACTGTGACTTCAGATGAAAATTGGCCTGCATGTTTGAAGGGCAGAGACCTGATAAAATCAAGTGCTTTTAATTTTTCATTCAAAATATATAAAGACAGATAAACATTCAGACTCCCCAACTAGCATTAAAATGCCAAAGTGATTTGGACTTTTGCAGGAGACATCTTAAACCAGAAATTTACTCCTCCAAGTACATTGGGCAAATGTCTTAAACAACTTAACCTTTTTATAAGCAAGGAGAGCATCAGCATATTGTGTAGTGATTATTTAAAAAAAAAATCTAATTGTAATTAAGATCATTTTTAATTAGCAGGGCAGAAAGAGAAAACATAATCTAAATAAAATAGGTAGACATGGTTTCACTACACAATACCTGAGGTGTCATAACTTAGAGTGAAAATATAAGTTTGAATTTCCTGAATTTCCTCTTTGTGGGACAATGAATGCTTTTCCTGTTCTTTTCACTATTATGCAGATTTTAAGGCAATGTCTAAGATGACCTATTTTCTTTTACTTAGAAAAGCTCACCAGGCACCTCACAGCTTATGACGTGTAATGGGTGTTGCTATTTTTGTTTCTACACAATAACTGTCAGATGTTTCTGCCTTCTTTAAAAAAACGTCTGCTTAATCCTGTCATAAAACAGTTCAAATCTGTAAAAACATGTTACTTTAAAACCCATTTTGCCATTTTTTTTTTTTTTACACAGTCTCCTCTGTATGGTGATTCAGTAAGCTTATTGAGAGAGTTCACAGATAGGTTTAGTGCAATAATAATAATGTTGTTTCTACAAATGGTGGGGAGCTTCACTGCCACAAACACAAACTGGACGACACCTGTGTGTGTGTGTGTCTGTGTGTGTGTGTTTGCGTGGCACTGCTGCAGGGTGGCAGGTCTGAGCAGCCCGCAGCCTCCACCTAAACGGTGCAACAGCATGCAAAGTGTTTTTCTATTGAAATTTATCTGATTTCAGTTGACTGAGAGACACCCAACCCCTGTTAGACCACTTTAAAGTTCAAATTTAGCTCCTTTACCATTCCCCTCCATAGCTGTACACCGTCTGAATGAAGAGAATCTAACAAGACAAAGTTTTTATTCCTAAATGAAATGCACGGGTTGAGCCAGAGGACAAAAAAAAAAAAAGCCGGCAATTATTTGCAATTGTATTTACTTTTAGGAGGGGGAGCATTGTATTACACGACGCTCCAAGCTCTGAAGTATGTTTCTGGCATCTCGTTATCAGAAATTTAACCCACAGGAATTGTATGACAGAACACCGTTTCGTTGTTTTGAAACATTTTAAACACGTCTTATTAGCGGTGACCAACCATGTCTAAAAATAGCACACCTTCCACTTCCAACAGAAGACATGAAGGATCTTGCTTTTTTTTTTTTTTTTTTTCTTAGCTTCAATCAAACTAGGACACCAGACTCTCGCTGCTTAAATATTGACAATTCCTTCTTTTAAGATCTCTCATCCCCCCTCCCCCCACTCGTTTTCACAATCGTAGTCAACTCCTCTCTCTAATACGTTCTGGCAGCACAGTCGAGAGAGAAAGTGCGATGAGCATACTTGGTCCTAGTTTCTGCTTCCTCCATATCCATCTTTCAGCTCTACCAACGCACATGCCTTCATTAGGTAATAGAGTAGCCCCCTCACTCCTCATTCCTCCCCGGTCGCCTTCTGCTCCGGCTTCGCTTCTCTCTCCCTCCCTCTCCGCACATCAAAGAGAGTCTCTCCGTCACTCTCGGGGATAGAAATGGTTAATGCCTGGGGCTTTGATGTTCCTCTGCTGGGTGAGCTCAGCCAATCCTCAGCCCGCGCTCGCCTCCCATCCCTACATCGTCTAATAATTCTTTGTGGAGGAGAGACGGCAGTGTGAGAAAGAAGAGATTATGAAACGCTCTTTCACTCCTCTTCCACATATATCCATCTCTCTCTCATAAATATGGAGTTCCTGTCCCTCTGAAAAACACAAACGCCTTCTGAAAAATCATCACATCTTTCCCTTCTCCCCCCCACACGCCACCAAATTGCCCAACAGCCTCATTTCTATTTGATTTTCATCATCTGTAGCTAGCAGCGTGTATTTTAAAGCCGTTGCTAGGCTAACTCGGTGCCATCTGAAGACGTGTGTCGGAGGGCAGAGATGAAAACGAAGATGAGTCCTTTAGCCCCGGTCGCTCTGCAAGAACAAAGAGCAGATCACGAGCAGCACGCAGACAGGGTCACCACTCCAGTGACGCACCTGAAGAATGAACAAGGTTTCACACATACAGTTGAAATCATGATTACATTTAAGGGGAAAAATGCCTTCCAAATTTGGCGCGAAATGTGAAAAAATTATTATTATTATTATTATTATTTTTTTTTTTTTTGGAAAGCTGAGTTCAGTTTCTCTAGTCAACTAGAACTTGTCTGACAGCATGAAGTAGGGTGTAGGATCTCAACAAGCAACAGACGGAGCTGTGAGGCTCCAGCAAGCCGCAGTGAGAGCCACAATCCTCAAAGGCAGAGAACACTGAGCGGTGGAGAACCTTTCCCAGGAGTGGATGGGAGACACCAGAATTACTGCCAGAAAGCATCGACGCCTCTTCAAGGAGATATCTAACGTCCTGCAGGCTTCACTTGCCCTAGTAACGATCAGAGTTCAGGATTTGACAATAGGAAAGAGACTGAAGAGGGGGAAAAATGGCATCCGTCGGTGACTTCAAAGGAAATAAACACTGCCGACAATAAACAACAAGAAGGCTCATCTCAAAAACAGCCTCGTGATTCCCGACACTTTTGGGAAAATACTCATAATAATAAATGTGGAGTTTTGGTGGTTTGAGGGTCACGAGATAATTTGCTGCTTTGGGTCTTGGAAAACTTGGACAGTTGATGGAAACATGAACTCTGCTGTGTCCAGCAGGAAAACCTGAAGAAGAATGCTACGTCTATCAGTCGCTGACCTTCAGCTCAAGCTCACTGAAGCTATGCAGCAGAACAACAATTGGAGACAAAGTCTGGACATAAATCCCATCCAGATGCCGTGGCATGACCTTCAACTAGCCACTTGTGCTCATAAACATCTTCAATGTGGCGCAAGCTGGAGTCAGGCTTAAGTGGCAAATACTTTTTGCCCTCAATAAACAAAATCATAATTTGTATTTACCTACGTCATTATTGGTCTGACATGGAAAAATGGGGAAACAGAAGAAATCTGTAGGGGAGCAAATACTTTTCAACAGCACTGTGTAAACAAAGACTTTTGTCCCGCTGGGAGTGGGAGGAGTGCATATTAAAGCTCATCATCTGTAACAGAGTCTCTGCTGATTAGAACAATAAAACAATCAGACCCATTACGAGGGCTGCCTCCGTGTTATGAAACTAACACTTTTTTTCCCCTTTGTTTTTAATTCTCATATGTTACTTTTGGGATTCCGTCACAGCAGCTACAGAAAGAACCTCATATGAATGAGACCTTTAGCCAAACAAATGCCAGCTTTATGCTATGTGATGTTCCTCCAGCCGCAGTCTGTAATTCTGCAGAAGCAGTTCTTCCCAGACAGTGTTGTTCAGCTCTGCGGTGTCGATCTACACCAGAGGGCTGAGGGAGCTTAGACAGAATGTCACTGTGGATTCGCTACTTCCCAGAATTTTTATCATCACTGCATAAACGCTAAACACAACAGTAGTTTCAACCTTCAAATTTCAAAGGAAAAGATGTTGAAAAGGTACATAAACAAGCAACTAACCGGCTTCGGAGGAGAGCCGGTTAGTTGTTTTACTTTGTAAATATCATATTTAATGGCTTCATACCTCAAACAATGAATGACATTGTTGTAATTAATTGCACATCTCCATTCAGATCAAGCAGAGGAAAAATATTGGGATTGTAAACCGAAACAACAATTACTACTTCGTTGCAGCTCCTCTGTATTTTTGACAGCTTGAACTCTTTGAGGCAAAGGCGGTCTGCACAAATGAAAAACAAAACTCTTCATCAATCGGGTTCCAATTAGGGCTGGGGTGACTTGTTGGTGTAATCAATGACACTCACATCGATATTTTTTAATCAACCCATGAAGTTTTAAACCAAGTTTTATCCATTTTTGGTCGATTTCAAAACAAACATGAAGGCCAAATCAACTGCTTCTCTATTCAAAAAGGTTGGGTGTAAAGGTTTTTCTACATTTTAAGGGAGTATTTTAAGTCTAAAAAAAAACAACAACAACAACTTGGATTTGGATGCTCTGCGAGGTTCTGTTGGGAACCGCAGCAGCACAAGTACGGTCCACAATGAACTGCTGGAAAGAAAAATCAACACGGTGAGCTGACACTAAACACAAAGCAACGTTAAGTTTTTCTAGCTGCTGAAAATGAAACAAATGCCAGAACAGACTCCAAGAATAGGAAGGTGTGAATAGTACCATAGATTGAACAGTGATAAACAGATCAAAACTGGTTTTGGAGAGACAAAGCTCTCCAAATGATAAATGATCTTCAAAACACGCTGACCTTAAAAACGTAGAAATCTTATGGCGTATGCTTACAGGAAAAGCCAATAATAGGATGAAAAAATAAAAAAGTAAGTCTTCTGATTCAATCAGAACAAGGCAAGAAGCTTGTTGATGGCATCAAGGAATAGTCGGGGTGTATGTATATATTTGAGCTTGTGTGTACATCACTGGCCCTGTTTGGATAAAAAAATAAAAAATAAAAAAATCCACAAATTCAAACTTTTGAACCCAGTTTCTCAAGTTACATGTGAAATCATGATGAATGCATGTGAACTTGTGGCCAAAGCTGAATCCTGTAAACACGTTGAGATTTTAAGAAAAACAGGCAGAGCCAGAGCTCACTCAGTGTGATCCAAAAACACGAACATAGACTAGAAACTAAACTGCTGCTTCTCATCTTAATTATAGCAAAAGAAGTGTTCTTAATACACAATTATTTTCAAAAATTCACAAGCCAATCAGAGACGAGTTAGTGAGAAATTAACTTCAGACAATTTAAACTTTTAAAGCAATAAAAACACGTTTGACTGACAGTCTTAGTCTAAAACATTGAAAGTGTTCAATAATCTGACGTAGACTTGATTAAAAGCCTCAGAGAGGCACATCAAAGAAATCCATCAATGCATTAATGATTCTTCTCACCAAAAAAACCCAACAAAAAAATAAAAAACAACAAGCAGGGTTGAAAGGAAGCACAGAAGAGGACAAGACGTGACTGAACAGCAGCACTTCAACGTAATCTTTCTAGAACAAATAATTTGCTCCGGAGTGCTGTGTACATCGCGTTTAGTACCTGTGAATCACCGCTCAGAGAAACCTTTGCCACACACCATTTTGTTTGGTTTTAAAAACAGGAGGAGAAGGGGGAAGAGGAAGGAGACTCACCGGCCACAGAATTGGGACGGGGCATGAGGTACAAAGGGATGGAGTGGGCAGAATGGGAGGACATGCTCTCCAGGTTGCGCTCAGGGATTTTATTCAGGCTGAAGGTGGAAGCGGTCATGTTTTCATCCACCCTGTACAGGAACGAGTCCATGCCTGATTTCTGGGACTGCCACAGCTTCAGGTTCCCTCGCGAGCCCTCGCTGTATTTGCCGCCTCGCTCCATGTTCTCCGAGTAGCTCGTCAGAGTAGCTGGACAAAAAACAAAACAAAACAAAAAAAAACAACAGATAACGATTAAACATTTCAGACCATTTCTCACACTTTCTTTCTAAATCCGCTTCCCCATACGTCTGATTTCACATCTGTTTACTGTTGCTCTGAATCGATATCGTTGTGCCAGTGTGTGTTTTTTGTTGTTGTTGTTTTCCATCTAAAACTGCAGGTGTTTGCCATTGTTGCCAGGAAACAATGATGGCACCTGTTCTGACATCTTTAAAGTGCCTCACATCGGTAGGCATTTCAGCTCTCCTGTTGTCTTTTTAAATCATGCACAAAAGCTACAGTTGAAGTCAACATCGGGTACTTGAATTAGTTCCCAAAGGGAAAAGCAAACCAGGTACTTGTACTATACACCACATTCAACAATCCCTGAGGATGTGGTTTTACTCTAAAGAGAAATGTTTCACATTTGTAGAGCAGATTAATGTTTAGAAATTACACAGTGGATCATTTTAACTTCACATTTTATTGTTTTAAATCCAGCTTCAATGTGTTGTAATTATTCTTTTAAGAGGCACTGCTACTACCAAAACTATTCACTCATTTGGTATTTACACAGGTGGACTTATGTGACGGCCCATTCTTAAGTCATTTGTGAGGTCAGACACTGATGTTGGACAAGTATGTTTGAGGAGTCTTCAATCTAATTAATTTCAAGGGTGTTTATTTTACGTTGAGAAAAATAAACACTCAGTGTTTATTTTTTTTCCACTACTAGTGTTTTGTTCACTAGTAGTGGACGGTTGTTGGAACACAAAAGGTCAATCCCTTTACCATTCCCACAGTTAGGCACATGCAACCACATTATCACTGTATGTAACATATATATTACATAGCCTTGAACTGCAATATTTATTACATAATTATTAAAGTACTATACAGGCTAGCAATGCCAGTTGTGCCTGTTCTTTAATGCACCTAAAAAGCAGATGTAGCCAGATGCTGCGTTTTCAATTAAACAATGTTGCTGAAATGGGAACAGTAAATTTCATTTTGACTCCAGTGCAGAAAAGTAGTAACACTATTTACTTAAACACTTGTTTATTTACTGTAATATCATTGTTTCCATGTTTCCCGATCTCATTGCATGTTTTCCTAATATTGAGTCGTAAACATATTCCTTTGTACACCAAATGTTACACTTGACCCAAAAAAGAATGGCGAGCACCATTTTTCTAGCAATTGCTAGAGCCAGAGTCTTGCATTAGATTTGTAGTCACAGAGGTCGAAGCCTTCACTCCAGAGAACGTAACAGTGGTGATGTGCTTTTCACCAATGCGTAGCAGATTTTTCACTTTCTGATGAGAATGAAATTACACCGCAAATATTTATCTTGGGAGAGTCTATGTAAGCACGCCAGAGGATCTCACCTATAATCCCGCTGTCTCTGCTCTCCAATGTTGAGGTGGGGCTGGTGACAGAACCGTAGGCACAGTCCTTGTTGCCGACCTGGCCCGGCATGGCCGTGGGGAGGGTGGAGCAGGGGCTGCCTGCAGGCGGAGAGGCAGTGCTGCTGGTCAGGGTGGAGCAGGGGCTGATCCTCTGGTTCTGGCCCTGCCACAAACACACATTCACGAGTTTTGTTCAAGCTTTGTTTGCCCCACCCCAACCCCCCCAAAAAAGTGGGAATGAATAAAACAAAAAAAAACAAAAAAAAGACTATGTTTGAACTATTATTATCTGACTCATTCAGAAGGAAAAAAGTCATTTCAACATTTCAGTTTTCAAAAGCTTTGCCGCCCTGCTGCTTTCACAATGTGAAGTTCAGCATTCTTTGGATTGGTTCCCGAACATGTATGCAAACGCACGTTGTGTTACAACAGCAATAAATCTGCTGCATTTATCTTCAATCATCAAGTGTAAACTAGCTACGGGCTGCTGTCAGATTCACCTCAAGTAAAAATAGCATGATTTTACACCATCGATGTGTTAACACTAAAAATAAACACAAATAATGCGTAACATAAAATCAATTATAAAAATAAGAAAAACAAAAATCATAACAGTGCTGCTCAGTGACCAAATTTTTACAGATACAGTAACACTATATGCTCTATTTACTGATTATTTTTTACACGTAGGTGAAAGCAAAAGTGCAAAGTAACCACCTGCTAAATTTTGTCGTAGTTTTGAAGTGATTTTGCAAACAATATTAAACTGTTTTGTAGACTAAACAACAAAATAACAAGTTCATATTAGTTAAAATATTCCAATCAGCTGAATTTGTGGTGCTTTCATTTGAAACATTTTTTTAATTAAGAAAAAGTAAGAAAAAAAAAACTTGAGATTAACTGGCATGTTGTTGATTTAGGTTTTCCCACACTCATAATTCAGAAAATCAAAGTCTCATAAATGTCAAAGCTTTTAAATCCTCCGACTTCTAACTATTGTTCATGTAATCGTGTAATCATTACCCAACAGCTGCTGAGAAATTGTACAATTACAAAGCCTGATCCCCTTAAACATTTTCAAGATCAGTTTTTTTTTCTTTTTTTCCCCCCACTTAGAGTTTCTCTACTTGTTAAAAAAAGAGTGACTAACACAGATGGTGCAGGCCAAGTTCTGTTTTACAAGACAAAAACATTCAGAGCAAACCTGTTGTGCATAACAAAAAGCAAACTGAACCCCCCCCCCCACAAACCACTGCATGAGACCTTCTGGAAGGCATCAGAGTTTGGAGTTGCAAAGAAGTATGCAAACAAGCCTGATACATTTCTGTCAAAAGCTGAAGCAGCTGGCAGTGATAGCAGAGGTATATTTGGAGTAAAATAGAGCAACATGTCAAGTGAAGAGCTCCATCTGATCAGCATGAGGAAGCAGAGAAAAGGATTTGTGATTGTGTGTGCAGGCACAAGTCCTTTTAAAGGCAGCAAAAAATAAATTATAACATTACAAAAGTGCACTGTGGTAAATTAGATGCTTATTTTTAGCTCAATCTGCACTTATTAGCAGTCTAGTGGTTGTGAACCCTTTTTTCCCCCCGTCTTACCAATTAGAGACCACGTTGCACTGACAACGTCTGTGGGGAAGTTGTAAGTGAATATGACTGTTTGCTCATTTCGATATCAGTGACGTGTTTAAAAATGAAGTCAGAGGAAGGCCAGAGATGCACAAAGCTTCTAGAGAGGAAGCTGTATGTTCTGTGGAGGGATGTTGGCTGTTTGTTCAGGCTGCTGCTTATAAAAGAGCAATGACGTCAACAGATAACAGCAAGCTAAATATAATGCAGCGAAGGTGCTCTAGTTTATCATTTTCAAGAGTTGCACTCTGTCACTTTACGTGCTGGATTAGAAGATGCAGTCATCTTTTTTTATAGCTCACGTTTAAGGTGAGGTTCCTCTTATTCTGAGGATCATACACACAAACTGATATTTACGGTGAATAAGCTAACTGTGCTAACCAAGAAAACCATGCTGTTATCCTAAATCATTAATGTAAAATGCTATGGAGGGTTGAAAATGTCTACTGTGTCATAATTTTGTCTTTAAGAAAAATGTATTCTATTAAACTGTGAAGCTGTGGTACACCGATTCTCTCACATGGTGTGACATCACCTCTAGTTCTAACATAAACACTGACCAATCACAAAAAGTTCCTTGAGGATCCTGTATAGTTACAATAATTCAATGGTGATTTAAAATCCAGCAGAAAAATAAGTAACAGCTTCTTCCTCTTTAAGAGTAAGTAGCAGAAAGTCATTTCAAGATAATATTTGCACAATGTCTCAGTCCAGTAATAAGGAGAATTTTACTGTGTTTAATGATTTCCAATAATGAAGAGAGGGACAGCTCTGTAACTCTGGGTTGTTTTGGGGTGGGGGGAATCAGTGATTTACTTGACTATGAACTGCTTACAGTTAGAAAAGTCAAAGTTAATCAAAACAGTAGAAAAAATATTTTGTTGTTCATAAATTGCTTTTGACAGGTCAGAGCTAAAAAAAAACACCAAATGGTCACTAAATGTCTTATCTACTTAAAAAAACATCTTCAAACAATGTTTCCTCAAATTTGATCCTTGTGATAAACACACTTCATCTTTACATCAAGCTCTACAGAGGGCATTTTGAAGATCGGTGGAATTAAAAAGGGTTCGCTGAAGAAACCAAAAAAGTATCTAAAGCGTGTAGGACACTATGGCCCCGAGGACCCAAACTGGAAAACTCAACATTAAAGTTTTTCCCTCATTACCTCAGGAAGTACTTTGTTTCCAGTGTCATCAAGACCTTTTGACCTTAAAGGATTTCGAAAGATCAAGAAAAACAGCACGAGCAAATATTTCATAGACCTCCAGGTCGTTTTCAGGAAGGAACGAAACAAAACCCAGTTCCTGATTGCAGCTGTCAAATGATTAACTTTATGTTGGCCTTTTCACAGTAAAAGATGCAAATAAAAAAGTAAACACGAATCTCACTATATTTTAACTTTTCAGAAAAAAATAGAAAAGCATATTTTGGTTCTCAAAATTCTCAAAATGTTTGGTAGAGTTTGGAGTTGAAGTTCCAAACTCTACTGAAGTTAATCTACTCTAAAGTCTACTGAAGTAAATCTGAGCAAGACCTATGAACTGAATACATTCTACACATTTCAGTAGATATTTTCTCTGAGTTCAAGATGTCTAGTATTTGTAATAAGAACCTTGGGTATAATTGGTTTTAAGTCTTTGTGAAAATACAGAAATACTATAAATCTGCAGCGTTTATACACAAAGCTATCATACAATAAAATTCTCAAATCATGCCCTTGAATAGATGATGACAATCAGGTTCTTTTGTTGTCATTTGCTTTCTTTTGGCACCCTGCAGGGACCTTATTCTATGTCAACTCTGGTTAGGAGACAAGCAACCACAGGGGACAAAAATAAAAACACTCATCTAATCTGCTGCCGTAAACACCCACTGATTCAATCGTACTCAAAAACACACAGTTGCACCGACTCAAAAGACAGACACGCACCTTCCACAGAAACGCCAGTATGCTGTGAGAGGTAAAGTGGCTATATTTCTATATTTGACTGAACAAAGAAACACTCGGAGGTCTCTCCTTATCGGGGCTGTTGATGAGATCGGATCAAGAGTGGGATGAACGCAACATGGCCAGGTTGGGGGGGGGGAGAGAAGTGATGCTCAAGGCAAATCTTAGTCTAGATTAATTTGTCAGAGGAAGACTGAAGGACGCCAGCAGTCAATTTGTATTGGTGCTGAAAGTCGTTATTTCCTAGACATTTACTTGTATTGATTCATGTGTCAATTACGGGTTGACGGCCTCTCGAGGCTCTGGAGAGGAGATAGGCAGTCAATTAATCTCCAGGTTGGATTCATTCGTCTCCTTCAGAGAGAAACAGTAAGCCCCGTTATTCTACAAACAGAAAGCCATTTGTGAAAGTTTAAAAAAAAAAAAAAAAAAAAAAATTATATATATATATATATATATATATTTTTATTTTTTTTTTTTTTTATATTTCACAAAAAAAAAACCTATAAAAAAAAAAAAAA
>NW_015112819.1:357435-403818 GCF_001443285.1 Poecilia latipinna
AAAAAAGCCCCTTTTTTTTCCAAAAAAAAAACCAATTTTAAAAATTTAAAAAAAAAAAAAAAAAAAAAAAATTATATATATATATATATATATATATATTATTATTGTTTTTTTTTTGTATACTTCACAAAAAAAACACTGTCATGTAAAATTAAGATTTTACATGACAGACCAACACTAATTTGAGCATATTTCTAAAGTTTAAGTGAACTGGTACATTGCTTTACTAGTGTTTTAAAAAAATAAAAAAAATAAAAAAAATTAAAAAAAAAAGTTTCTGAAAAGTGTGGTTATTTTTGCATTCAGCTCCCTTTTTGCTATGAGTTGGTCGCACTGGATTTATTGACTACAATGCAAATGATTAAATTGCATAACCAACTCTCATCTTTAGGTGGCTAAGAAAATACAAAAACTTAACTATTCAGTTTAAAAAACGGCCAAGACGCCTTAAAAACAAATGGGAGTTTTGTGAAGTAAAGGTTGCTACATATTTTCCATTTCATTAAAACTATAAATTTTCTAGTCTTGAAATGAAAGATTTAGATATAATGTCTTTGATCTGCTATAAATGTAGACATATAAATAAGAGATGCACCAATCAATCACCAGAGACCTTTGATGAGCTCTAATCAAATATTAACAAATCTCTTTTTTTTCTTTACAAATATTACATGCAGCAAAACTGAGAACTCCCACAGTGTGCAGCTTGATGGCATTTTGAGTTTAATGAAAATTTGATAAAAATTAGGGGTATATGCTTTATCGCATAAATGTGGATTTTCTTATGTTTTCATTTTCTGTAGGAGTCAATGACCAACTTGCAGCACTTTTTTTTTTCTCTCTTTGCTTGCTCTTGTCCTTAGTAAAAGAAAAAAAAAACCAGCATGGGGAGATTTGACCTTAAAGAAAACGACCTCAATACCTACCAACTTAAAATAATGAATCCAGTGATAACTTATTAAACCTCGCTTCCTTAAATTCTGTGATATCTTCACTGCAGTGACTGCCTCTCAAACGTAGCGAAATTTACACAGAGAAACATTGGGAAGCCTAAAACTTGCACCAAGTATAATAGGTTACTGACCCCCAAACTTGTGAGGGTGTGACCTTAAATGTCTCATGAGAATTGGACTGCACTTGTAACACGGCATCTACTCAGGCAACGAGAGCACAAGAATATGAGAGGCAATTAACTGAAGCCTCTGCATGTTAAGGTCACCTTGTTTTGCCAGATGGTGAGGCATCGCAGGCCTCAACTTTTGCACATTTATTCCTGAATTCCCTTTAAACTGGAGGACGCTTTGCATGTCTGTTGACTACAGCTTTTTTTCCACAAAATGGCAAAGAGTTGCAAACAGGCAACAAGCATCGTTTCTACTAATACATAAAAAAATGAAGACGCATTCAAATTTTACACAGCAATGTGCTAAGGTGTGCAGCAAACACTTGTGATACGCAGACCTTTTTTTTTTAAATACTGAAACCATTTCCAGGAACAAATAACAAAATTGAATGTTTTACAAAGTTATATTTTAGACAATTCAGTTCTTGCAGTAGATTTTTCATAATATGTATGCCTTTTTTCGTTTTTAACTGAACAGAAACATGTCGCAAGAGATGTCTAATAAGCTAATTGATGTCTCTGTTTATATTTGAAAAAAAAAAAAAAAGACCTTAAACTAGAAACATTCCCCTTGAAAAGGAGAGCCTGTTGACTAAAGCAGAGTGGAAAACCAGTCAGACTCTAAGGAAAACATTGAAGACCACCAGAAAGCATAAAAAAACGTAAATATTACTTTGAAGAAGAAATGTAAGCAGCTAAGGATTGAGTCTAGACTTTTGCACTATAATCTTTGCCATCAGTTTAAAGTTTAAAATGTATCAAACTTGGCCTTAATAGGTTTTAAGCTAAATCTAATCTTCTCCTTTTTATTTTTATTTTTTGTTGCAAATTAAATTTATCGTAATAATCCAGAAAACAGTATTTGGGCCAGACATCTACAACAATAAGTTTGTGCCGTGCGCACGATGCAGCGAAGAGCTGATATGAGTCACATCTCTAAAACGAGCCGCTCGAATGAGCCTCTCTCAATTTCTACACCCCCACTGCTCTGACAGTGCTTACATCGAGCACAGGCGGTCCATCAGCCTAATCGCTTATTCACACTGTTTTAGTGCAAACCCATACGTACGCCTGCATAACATACTTCAGCAACAGGTTAGCCGCCCCCTTTCTCTTCCTCATCCCCGTTTCACCTCCTCTGTGTCTCTCAGCTGCAAACGTTTTTCCTCCCACAGTCTGCGAACAATTCATTCCTGTCAAATCAGGTTTAAATAGAGAAACCAGGACATCTGCAGCCGCCCCGCTGCGCCAGGAGATGTTTGTTGCACAACTGTCAAATTCATAAGCAAAAAAGGTGACGGCGCAAAAACAGTAACCCATGAGGCACTTAACGCGAGGTGCATCAACCGAGGATACCAGCTGCTATTGGACAATGTTAAACCGAGAAATTAGAGTTGCATATTTTCTCTAACCAAAACATAATTTTAATAATTTTATAGGAAGGCTCAGATGCATTTAGGCTAATTATTTAGTTACATATTCTTCAATGAGTTGCGGAGAAACCACAAACTTTCGCAGCCATCGACAAGCTTCTGGTATAATTTGGGATTGAGTATCAAGATCCTTCTTATTTTTTAGAACTGGTAGACTCATTTTAAATTGGTTGGTGTCCTGACACATATTAACCTCAAGCATCATCAACACATTTTCAAAAAGGTTTGAGGTTGGGGCTTCCAGAAGGCCAATATATAATCCATCCCTACAGCAGTTTCAATGTACTTTTTGGGATCACACTCCTGTTGGAACACCAACGTTTCAACCATGTGGTTGTCGGTTTGAGATGATTTTAAAGATTTTCCACCCACTTTTCACACTACCACTTCTAGTAAAACCTTTGCAAATCATCATCTTGATTGACAATCGGTACCCCAACTTCCCTTCTCCAAATATACTTTGTGCCATTTTGGCCAAGCAGCTCATTGTTTGTCTTCACCGACCAGAAAGTTTCTGGTTTGTTCACACCAGAAACAGCTGGGGATTTCAGACTTGAAGTGGTTGATTTTGAAGCAGGATCTACTTTCTCTCAGTCAATATTGATATATAATTAGTTTTACTGCTGGCAGTGACAGTGGTATTCCAGCAGGTTATGGGTTCATGGCAGGTTTAGGCCTCGTCGGTTCTCAAGTCGTTTCCAAATATCCCCCACCCCCCAAAATTTCTGTCTTTCGTCTGAGAGATGTAAATCGGTGGCTCTTCCAGATCTAGGCAAAGTAGAGGCACATCTGAGTAACTTGTACTTGGAGTACTATTGTTTGAAGTGATGGTCAAATATTACAGCTATTTAGAAATGCCTCCAAAAGACTTTCCCAACATCTGTAGACACTCAATTATTCTGTTGAAATGTCCACTGAGTTATTTGGACATTTCCATCATTCTGAGCTTGAGTCCACCCAAATGTGGTCAAATATAACATATGTTTTGCCTGACCATTAAACATTTCTTAGGAAGGCATGTGTCTGAAAATCTCCATCATGCTTGAAGTTGTTCATTTCGGAGCAGATGGTTCTTTTATTTTGATGACGTCTAAGTTTGTGATGATTTAAAACCTGCTCTATGGTGGAGAGCAACACTGTGTTCCAACAGTCTTCATTTTACGATAGCCTTCAGCCTTTCTGGTTCCTGGATTGTTATTGAATATTTTAATCTTTAATCAAAGTTGGGCCTTCTGACTAGACAATCATACCAAACACAGATCAAAACTGATTTTGGAATAAAGAAAGCAGCTAAAGACCAAGCATCTGGAATGGTCCCAACCTCTATATTATTGAAAATTTATGGGGTAAGTTTGAAATGCGGGTCAGTCTCCAGGAAACCAACCACTTTAATTAAACAAACTCTGCCATTTCTGATAGTAAGACGGGTCAGGTATCCAGCTAGATTCAAATCAGAAGCATGCTGATCAATACAAAGTGTGGTTTCTCTGCAACACTAAAAATATTCTATCAAATTTCAGTATATTCGAACCTGAATGTATAACTTTGACCCTGTGTGAATTAGTGGAAACCATACAAAATTCAAATCTGTGGATGTCTGAAATCTAGTAATGGCTATAAAAGGAGAAGTCCATCTGAAAATAGTTTAGATGCTTCATTAGGAGGCCAGAATTAATGTGGAAATCATGCCGGCGATGTTTGAATGCTAACATCTCCCCAGCACTGTAATAAATATGGATGTGTTAACAGTCAAAGATGTGTAAGAACTAAACAAAAAGGAGGACAGCAGTGAAAATAAATGTCAAAAGAGATTGATTTAGACATTAAGCGTTTCCTCAAGCGCCTGAACACAACTTCTCATAAAAGGAAGTGAATGATATTTAAACACTACAACGCTTTTAGATGTGACCTGTAAAGTATGAAAAACATTTAATCTAAAACAAATCTGTGGTGACTTAAGAGTCCGAGACAATACTCTTTTCACTGTGAACAATGAGTGTCAAATATAACACTGGGACACAAAAACACCTTCATGGGAAAGAGGAGATAAAGACATCTGATCACCGCTAAGACATTTTTAAGGGGAGTGTTTTATTTGAATAGAATTGAGAAGTCTTTGTTGTTCAATGAGGAGAGCAAAGAAATGCCATGCTCTTAGCTATACATCCTAATTAGCTTTAAAGGAACTTTGAAAACAGAGGCAATCAGATAACATAATAGAAATGAGAAGTGCTGTTTGTAATGTCTTTGAAGTCCTGCTTTTAGAGGAAGTTTCTTGCTTTTAAAAATAGCAGCAGTCACTATGCCTTCTGTGTGTAGGATAAGTAGAATACAGAGACAGAAACATGTTGCTTACTGATTCCAAACAATGCACCAACTTCAACAATGCAGTGCATTTCATCTAAAAATGTCACAAGGAAAAACAAAAACAAAAATATATTTCAAGCCAGCTAGAAAGAGGCAAGAAAAAGTAGTAATCGTCAAGGTGCACCAAGTCTGGCTCAGTTCACTGCTCGGCTTCACCACTCCAAATGTGGAGGTGTCCTTGGGCAAGGCACTGTCCATCCGAATGAACCACTTTGATTCTGATGTGTTCCCCACAGTCACCTCAAACAACACAAGTCTTTGAATCTGGCTGCACTGAGACAAAATCTGAAATTGGTACTCACAAGACAAGTTTTCACATCCTGCTTTCCTGCCCATCCTACCTCAGCGTTTCTGCCGCATCATTACACACTAATCATACTGACTCCTCGGTAATTACTTCCTGGGATAGACACATTTTGTCTTTAAATGCAGTTTGTAACAGCACAACCAATCCCAGGTGCAATTTGGAGAAGGGTGTGCTTTTCACCTGCTAGAAACCTAATGGATGTCGGCTTCTGTGTGCAAGGAACGTGAATGTGGTGCAGTACATGCTGATAGGGGAAAACATGAATATCCTACAATGTATTGGGGAGATCGATTTGATACGTGTCAAAAAATAGCTAGCTGTGACACACGTACCAGCTGTGGTACCAAGAGAAATCCTTTGGCTAGATACTGTCATTGAGTGTGAACCTACAGAAGTCTTTGACTGTGCTGAGATCAAGGTACAATTCAAAAATCTCTATTAAGACAGCTGCAGTGCTTTTTCAAAAAGGTTTGTTCCATGCTACGTTCTCCTCTGTAATCAATGTTTCATCCTCAGAAAATAAAAATCTTTACATTTGTTTTCACTGATCACTGTCAGTCAATCACACTGAGACCAAGTCAGATTATTTGAAAATTGTATAAAACATCTGCCGCTACACTTTTCACTTCAACTTGTCTTCCTCCTCAATGCTACACTAGTGATGCTACATATTTATCTTCTTGCATCTCAGAATCCTCTCAAGACTGCGGCTTTCACCTCGATTATGCACTTTTTTCCTTCTAGTCAACTTTCTAGTGATATGCTTGAATGCAGCACTCTGTGAACTGCCACCTTCTCCAGCAACGATTTTTGCTCATCTATCCTCCCTACAGAGCTATTCGAATTTCTGGATTTACAGTTTAAAAACTAACAGTAGATAATTATTACAAAATGTCACCCAATAGTGAATACATTTATACATCAGGTTACTATTGCTGAAATGAACATGATTTTCGATTCTGTTTAATTTATTGAGATTTCGATGTAGAACAAGATAAAAGCTCTTTAATCTAAGCTAACAAAACACATCTTCTTCTCTTAATAGAAACCCATCGCCCCACAGTCAGCCTATCTCAGTAGATTTGAATAAAGGAGGAAAGTTACCTGTCTCGCCTCGGGTTCCTCCATGCTGTACTGCGTACCAGCTGGCCCCTCACTCACTTTGTCTCCCAGAAGGAAACCCAGCCGCGTCATCAATGTGTTGGCTGCCTCATCCACCGACGGAGGGGGCCCCAGCTCATGGCTTGACTCCCCTGCAGAGGTAGATAGACAAAAGGAGGAGGAGGAGGAGGAGGAGGAGGAAGAATGGTAGAAAACAGAGAAATACAAGTGGTGAGCAAAAAATAAGGGGACAGTTCATTTCACCATAAGACGCAGCTTTTAGCTTCATGTCCGTCTGATTTAAACAACCGAACACAAAATGTATATCCGCTACAGCCGTCCTCCACAAAACACAGCAGACAGAGGATACACAGCACCTGCACTCAGGCAAACAAACAAAACACCCTGTCGCACCTGAGTTTTCCCGTAGCTCAGAGCGGCGCATTACAAACACATTCCTCGAAACAAATGGACGCCGTGGCTTGGACGATCCACTTACATGAACTCCAAAAATCCCTTCAGCCACAACAAGGATCGTTTCCAGCTGTACTGAAAGACCTTCTTTTCACGCTGAATGGCAAAAAAGTCCTCCGAACTGACGACAGCTGCTTCCGCACCACTCACTGCCACTGCAGCGTGGGTGACGTAATGAGAAACACCCTTTACCTGAGAGTGTGTGTAAGTGAGAGAGGGAGACGGAGAGGCGTTCCTAACCAAAGTGGGTGTGTACGCAAACACACACACACAGATCTCTGTCCTATTTATGGAGCCTGGAAGCGCTAAGCAAAGCAAAGAGACACTGTGGGGTGAGCCCGCATGATGGTAAATCCACCTACAAACATTCAGAGCACTGGTGGGGGTTGCCGGCTTTTAACCAAAGCAAAAATCTCTCAATGACCTCTTCTTGTCACCTGGTTGCCTGGTTACTCTTCAACCGTAACAAACCCTCGTTGGTAGTATCATGTTCTTCGGTAACACCTGGCTAACGTGCCTGGAGGAGCCGACTGCATGGATCAACTTTAGTTCAATTCAATGCTCGTCACAGCAGTGTCTCTTTCAGGCGAGGAGGTTTTGTTAATTACTCTCCTGCTCAGGAGGAAAAAGTAACTATTGGCCAGTAATTCGATGTATGAACCTCTGAATTGGTTCAGACATTAATGGCATTTAAGTCAACAGCTCTGGGTGGCCAGCGTTTAAATAAACAGCAGTCGAGACAAAGACAGCTTACTGGCAGGACCAGTTTTTTTTTTTTTAAAACCTTTTTCACCATACAGCAGGTCGAACCGGACAGACAGGTAGCCAGATTAGACTCTAACTGACAACTGTTAGACAATCCAAGCCACCAAAGCACCTCTTTGAAGGAAGACAGCTCCCCCGAAGCCTGGGGTCTCTCACTCATCAGCTCAAAGACACATAGGCAGGCAGGCAATCTAAAGCCTGGGCTCCCCTGTCCATTCCCTTATGGACAGCAGCCTCATTAGATTGACTCTGAGTCGCTTTGAGCGAGTAAGTAAGTGAGGCAGAGACCTTCTGAGAGAGAGGGGGAAAAAAAACCCAACAACCTTTGAATCAAATGGGAATGACACGCTGCAGAGCTTCAATAAAAACACACAGCAGCATCGAATAATGAGGTAATCACAGCACACATTAGGTACAAAATAGGCTAATCACATATGAGCTTTGATGCTGTTTAGCTATGTACATGGATACAGACTGTAATACTAGCAGGACATAACATCTATGTTAATGAAAGGATTTTGCTTGAGTTTAATTTTTTTATTTTTTACAGAGTTGCTCAGTCTATGAAAGCTGGCAGAGAGTCTGTAAAGTTGAGGGAGCTTTTTAAATGGTGGTTATTAATCATAAATATTAAAACAGACTGAAAGGTACAGAGCCCATATATTATAATCATTTTATCTGCTAAATGATCCTCATATGGCAAAAATATAGAGGAGTTCATAAACACTTGCAAGATTTATGAAGCAGCAGCTCACCGGTGTTTGACACTCATTCTATTTTTACTTCCTCTGCAGCTGTTATGCTTGCTCGTGAATAAACAGGGACAACAATTCGATTCAGTCATCAACTTCCTGTTTTTTATGAATTGCATAAATAATAAACGTGCAAACAATCCTACAACTTTGAATAAAGTTGCTGTCAGTTGTTTAAACCTGCTACTTTTCTCACTCCCAGCAGTGACTGGCTGTACTGCACTGCTGAGTTGTGCATAAACAGAAAAAGAAGCCAAAACTCGGCTTCCACTTCAACTTTCTGTTGAACCCATGGATTTTCCAGATTGCAAAATGACAGGTCAAAAACAATTACAAACTTAATAGGCAATAGTTCAACTTTAGATCACTGCTGTTAGTGATGATGATTTTCACATAACAGCTGATGAAAATCTGACATTAACGATTAGAATATTACATCAGACTTACAAAATCAGTTTCACAGACGCTGCTTCCGTCTATGAAACTGAATGTCAGGAGTTTGTTTTAAAAAATAAATGACCTACATAACCTTGAGCTTCACTTTGTGGCCTTTTGCAAATTAGCTGTAGTTAGGAATATTTTGTGCTCTTTGTTTATACTGGAGAAACAGCCAGGACTGTCATATTTAAAGATGTATGTTTTGCTCTCCTCGAGATGTGAGCTCCACCTTGGACACACACACACTACTGTTATGTACAAACCATTCATACAAGACTTGTTCCTGTTTGTGTTCCACTTGATGGATGCTCACAGACTCACTGCTAAAACCTTTATGTTAGAAAAGCATGATTAAACTCGACTGCAAGTAATTTAAATATGATGTTAGCAATAAGAGTGAATTGACATGCTGTGGAAAATAAGTGAACGTAGCTTTGTGCAGCGTGGCATGCTAATGTGGTTCTCCTCTCTGAGGTTATGCTTGTGCAGTAAGCAAACATGAGCAAACATTGGTCTAAGAAAACTATAACAGCATAGAAAAGACAGCAGCAAAATGCCACATCTACTCTTCTAGTATGTATGTACTGCTGTTGTATTTTTTAAGGATAAGATCTAAAAAAACTACTACTAATAATAATAATATTGAGCCATATGACACGTGTCCAGGAACAAATAACAAAACACCAGCGCACCTAAATCCACTACTACACTTTTCATTAGAAAGAAAGAAACTGGCAACATTCTGAGCCAAGGTCTTTTTTTTTTCAAATTAAATGACAAAACAAATGGCTGAATAAAATGAATGGTACCGACCTGGAGCCACATTGAGCTTAAAACAATATGTCTGCAAAGAAAAAGGCCAATTGTCTGACTTCTGCTGTCAAATGAGCTGTGATCGGTCAAGTTCTGTGATGCTAAAACAATCTGAACAAGAGTCAATCAGATTTTATTTATTTCTAATATATTAATATATTTATTTCTAATATAACCAAAGGCAACACAAAGAGGTGATGCAGATGTTAAAAAAATAAGCTTGTATACAATCAACCATTAAACTCACAAAATTCTAAGCCAGTAGATTATTATAAGCACAAAAAAGTACAACGCATAACAATATAAAAAGTCTGGAATCGCAAAAATATAGATAAAATATAAAGCAATATATAATTTGTTTCTAAATCAAAACAGAGATAAAAAAAGAGATAACATTAAAGGCACTGCGATGAAAAAATGTCTTAGAACAAAAAAAATCTATCTTGGAATGTGAGACTGAAAAAAGTAAAATAAAATGAAACAATCCCTAAATTGCAAAAATAACATATATTTAAAAAAAAAAAGTTTTGAAAGATGCATAATTTTTCCCCCCCCCATATAACATCACCTGCATTTCATGTCTTTTTAGGACATTTAACTATTCTCGTGGTGCAATACCAGTATACTTGTACATTTTTAATGCAATAGCTGCTGCATCTTTATGCCAGTGTCTGCTTATAGGCAATGACGGCTTTCCAGTTGACAGACTGCAAGTCGTGAGGACTGAATACATTAGCAGTGATTAGTCAACTGCTCCTGGGGGGCTTGTGGCTCTGAGCGAGATCAAACAGCAGCTCTGTCCGACTTTTCCACCTCTATAGGTGCAACCCATACCTACCACTCAGTCTACGTTGCAGACTTTCTGCCTGTCGCTTCATTTACTCCTCTTCCCGTTAAAGTTCCTGTTTCCTTATCACAGCATCTCCGTGGCGGCCAGCTGTTGGCCGACCCCTCGTCTATGTGCCGTTTGATACGGGAGCGGAATCTCTAATCTGGGTGTCTGAGCTCAAAGCCACTCCCAGTAAGGTAAACACAGGCAATCCCTCTGTACGTACTCTAACCCTCCAAAAACACCAGCGGCAAACATACGTCGAGACCCAGTTTTCCCACCAAAACTGAGTCGTCACATCAAATCGAAAAAAAAAAAAAAAAAAATCGTCTGACTGCAAACGAAAAGAACAAAACAAAAACAAACAAAAACACGTCGCACACATGTCACACAGCCTACTTCAAACTAATACAAATGAGCTGCTGCTTTCAACAGCGATTCATTACCATAATGCAGGGGTTGTATGTTGATTTCGTTCTATTTCCAGTGCCTATGTTTTGCTCTTTAAATACCGATTGCAATTATATGAACTGCCTCTTACTGAATCCTGTGACAACAAGCATCTACACCACTTCAAAGCGCCTTGACAGCACCTTGGAATGGAACAGGCATCTAAAAAAAATAAAAAATTCTGACGTTTCTCATCAGAGACTAATGACAAGTTATGCAAAGCAGAAAATAAACATTCATTAAACATAAAACAGCATTTTATTTATTTATTTTTTTGAACCAGCCCCCTAACATATACACACTTCTCTCCTCTCTATCGGATTCCAGAGCTGCGAAAGAGACAGATGGTTGCCATAGCAACTATCTTTGCACGCAGCTAGGAATGCATTTCAGCGCAAGAGCGCATCTGTTTCTGTCCGGCCGTGCACAGATCTGGCGCACCCACCTTCCCCATTGTACGGAGAAAAGCCAGAGAGAAGCATGTGTGCTGCAGGCGGGGGGACTGGACAGGACAGGAGAGAGTATTAATAGGCCCAGGTAGCAGGTGGGGAAGGAAAAAGAAGAAGAAGAAGAAAAAAAATGGTGGCTCTTATTTCATCTAAATTCTTGAGCTATATATTTTACTTCATCTAGATGAAAAAAAAATCTTTAAGGGTGAATACAGCTCAAAAGATGCAGAAATAAAATAACATAAATAAAATAAAAAAAACAAGCAATATGGGTAAAATATAAAGCACAAAACCCAACACAAGCACGGATTCCTCGCAACCAGGTGATGGAAGAAGGAGCACTAGATCAGATTAGGGAAATTCACATTCCTGCTAAGCATATTTTCAGATCTTATCTTTGCAATGCCACTTCAGGTGTTTTATAAATAAAAGCACAGGAGCAATCAGTAGCCAGGGCTTTACGTGTCAGTGAACTGATGACGTTCATCATGAGATTAGGCTTTAATCTTTACGCTACTTTGGACAAAGTTACGAATCAACAAGCAAAGTGTTGCAGACATATTGTATGTTCAGACAACAAAGTTTTAGAGAGTTTTATCTATACTGAAGAATATTTCTTTGGGATAAACTGCATTGCTTCCCCAGGGGGCTGTGCAATATACATCAGCATAACTGTTTAAAATTTGAATATTTAATTTTAAGGAATATATAAAAGATGCTTCTGTTAAAGTGCCATGTATTGTACACAATCTTAGCTCTGACATTTCTAAAAGACAGTTGGCATTTCCAAAACCAGCATGACCAATGACAGATGAAACAGAGGAACTTTCTTGGACTTCCATCAGCCTTCCAGTTTTATGTTGGAAGTTTCACTTTCCTGTACTGTAAGAATACACTAACCCTTAGCTGCAATAGCGCTGACGTTTTACAGTGGCTTCAGAGCTTTCAGTTAATGTTATCAAATTTTATGTCTCTACACATGGAACCCTGTGGCTGGTTAGGATGTTGAAAAGAACTTGTTCCTTTCCACTGTCGCCACATCTCTCAGGAAGAGGATCAGAATTTAGATAGACTTTTTAACAATTGGTAGTTTTTGGATAGTCTATTGTCCACTGCATTGCTATATATATATATATATATATATATAAAATCAGTGGTCACTTAATTGGGTACATTTGCTAAATTGCCTGCTTACATAAGTAGTGAGTCAGTCCATCACATTGCAGCATTTATATAGACGCATTTAGGCATCTATGCAAACTGCGGGAGCTCAAACCAGAAAGTGGATATAAGTGACTTTAGACTTGACATGGCTGTTGGTGCCAGAGAAATTCAGAAACTGCTCATCTGCTGGGACTTTCAAGCGCAAACATTCTTTTTGGTTTAGAAAGAATGGACAGAGAAAGAGAAAATAGGCAGTTGCGTGGAAGAAAATGCCAAGGTATGTGAAATACTTTTGAACACACAACACTTTGACCCTTTAAACAGACGTGCTACAGCGCAGGAAAGAAAAAAAAAAAGAATAAGAAACTTAGGCTACAATTCAAAGAGGTTAGACAAAATGAAAACACTAAGACAGGGAAATTGTTCGTTGGTCTGATGAATCTTGATCAGCTGCCACATTCAGATGGTAGAGCCGGGATATGGAGTAAACAACATAAAAACACGAATTCATCCTGTGCGTTAATGGATCAGGCTGCTGCTGGCGGTGGTATTATGATGTGGGGGATTCTTCTCAGCACTTTTGGACCTTACTACCAAGTAAACATCGTCTCAATGCCGCAGCCTGCCTGAAAGTTGTGGCTCATCATATCATTTCCTTTATGAGCACAGGGCTACCTGATGGTTACATTCAGCTGGTTATTGCGTAAGTCACAAAGCTCAGATCACTTCAAACTGGCTTTTTTGAACATGAAAATGAGTTAACTCGTATCCAAACGCCTCCGCAGTCATCAGATCTCAATCCAACAGAGAACATTTGGGATGTGGTGGAACATTATGGATGTGCAGCCAACAAATATGCAGCAACTGCGTGAAGACATTATCTGGATACAGACCAAAACCTCAGAGCAACGTTTCCAGCAACTGAATGATGCGGTTTTAAAAGTAAATGGGGTGTTAAACTGGTACTGCGAAGGTGTACCTAATAAATTGGCAGACGAACGTAATTATAAGGAATCAAATCACGTCAAACTGGTTTCTTGAACATGAAAATGAATTAACTCATCGTTTTATATAGTTTTTTTTTCTTTTGAGATGATTGTTGTTTTAAAGTGTTTCTAGAGGCTGAAGAGAATTTCGAACTGCGCTCAAAGCAAGGCCACTACACGACATAAAAACATACAGGAAGCAGAGGATTTTATTTGTAGTCTGAGGCTGTTCCAGACTGTTAGAGCATAGCTTCTGTCCAACATCATCATGAATGCTTTTCCATCCATTATAAATGATGGATTGCTAGTGGCAAATTTCACAAGCCATCTTGCAAAATATTCACAATATTTATGAGCCCACAAATGTTTTTTTTTTTTTTTGTAGGCCATAAAAATAAATAAATAAATAATAATAATTTTTTTTAAATAATCAGCTGATACCTACACTCCTCCAGGCGACAGTCAATGTCAGAAGCAGCAGCGGCTGCAGCAGAGTGTGGACTGGCAAGCAATCAAGTGTTTAAGTCACTGCCCTGCTGTTACACATGCCAGGGAGGCCTTGTTAAGAGCTCAGACCTCCATCTGTCCACCTGGGAGGTATGAGTACTCACCCTTGAAAAAAAAAAACTCATCCCGACCCTCCCGGCTGCTTTTCAGCTTGAGTTATTACTCCACACACGCAGAGAATTCCTGAATGTAATCAACCGCTTCCTCTGTCGATTGTAGCGCAGAGCACCATTTCATCCCTGATATGTCACATCTTACAGCAGCTCTTGGCAGCTCATAGCTCATATGTCACAGTCTATTTCACAGGAACGATGCAAAATAAAGAGAGGGTCAAGAGTTATACAAGCCATGCGAAAACAAAAATAATGAGGAAAAAAAGAAAAGAAAAAGACTGCAAATCGACACATTTTTCTAGAGGTTTAAAATCAAACTGAAATACGTTCCAGTGTAAATCACATACTTAGAATTCCCCCTGGGCAGAAATTCAGCAGAAGAGGCCAACAGACGGAGAAGGCGGGCAGTGCTCTCTCAACCATTTTTTTCCCTAAATCACACAAGGTAAGCCCCGAGGCCCCCCATTGTTGCTCCACTCACGTATTAAGTCCTGGCCCGAAGTGCTGAGGTCCACAAAGCCAACAGAGGTTGAGCCAACAAGACACGAGAGCGCGGGCCAAAACCGCGAGACGAGAAAGCAGATATATATCAGAGCGCTGTCCTCAAGTAAACTGCTTTAATGTCCGCCCTGATTGAGGAAGGGAGGAGAGCGTCGGGTTTGACAGGGCTGTCTGTGGCAGCGGGGGGTGCATATATGCGTGTGTGTGTGTGTGTGGGGGGGTGGAGGATAGGAAACTGGACCGTCTGCGGGATTAACGAGCAAAAAGCCGGCAGTGAAGTTAACAGAAAACGGCGGCGGCACTCAAATGAGCTCCGAGAAAGCGGCAAGGGAGGATTAAAGAGGCAAAGTGGGAGGAGGCAGCGAGGGCGGGCACAGGCAAAGCTATCTGATTAATGATCTTAGCCATGTTTTCATCTTACAGGATCCAGCAGAAAATCTGTCACACAGATAAGTTTTCCCCTCTCTGTTTTTGTGCCTCTACAATTGTAGTAGCACAACATGCAGAAACGACAAAATGAGGGATAAGCTGGCCAAAAAAAAAAAAAAAAAAAAAAAAAACTTACCAGGGCAGTATGTGTCCAGGTCTGTATTCTTGGCAGTAGCAGAGGTGTGTGTAGGGGAGCCAAGCTCTGATTGTGGAATGCGAGGGCTCTCCACAAACTTTGCTTTCCGCAGAGGGGCTGGGAGCAGAAAGCACATGCAGACGCACACGCAGACACATATACATCCATATAGAGAAAGAGAGAAAACACACACACACACACACACACACACACACGCACGCATTCAATAGGGAGATGGTGGAGGACAAGAAAGAGAGAAGTGACAGGGACAGGACAGAAAGAGGGGGGGGGGAGACAGAGAGCTTATGAACTTGGAGCAGCACACTGATAAAATGACAACATCCTGCAGGCTTTTCTGTGAAGCTTTGTTTGATAAAGAGTAAACATGGAGCAAGGGCAATCAGGAAACGGGCGCGAGAGAAACCAGCATCACCCTCACATAACATCAGCCCACTGACAAAATCTAAAAATACCTCCATACACCGTGTACCCTGGCCAACATTTACCTCACAACACAGAGAAACTGTCCAGGAAAGATGCAGGTCTGTAAATGGGTAAAGAGGAGTACGTGTGTTTTGTCCACTGGGTCCACAATCACACCAAGAACGCCAGTGACGTCCGCCGGCGCAAAACTAAAGCGTCGAATGGGAAATTTACAGTAGAAAAAGATGTGGGTGGCGGTTGTGATGTAATCACAAGAAAAATAGCTTCGCTGCAAAGACAGGGTTGTTAGCGGTTGTGTGTAAACATTGAAAACAATGGCAGCCATAATCTCCCGTCAGTGCGTCCTTTTCAGTGTGTGGAGCAACTTTTCAGAGGCGATGTGAAAACCGTGGCCTGTTCTCTTAAACCAAATCAACAAGGACGAGATTTAGAGATGCGCCACAATCTGACGGTTTCCAGCCTGATTATCAGTGACCGGATGGTTGAAAACTCAAACGCCCGATCTTTGTCTGGTCGGTGAACTCATCATACCGTGTCAAAACAACTACACTGTTTGGTGTGAGTAAGAAGGATCCCAAAGTAAGCAGTTTACATTGTGGTGCACAAAACGAAGTCAGATGAAACACAAAATATGCGAGAAGCTAATTCAGAGGAAAATATTTTCGACAATATGTCTGCAGCTCATTCAGGCTGCGAGTGGAAGACTCTGAGCAGAAAACGAGGGCTCAACAAGTTCAGCAATGTTGCTGGGTTTAATCAATTTAGGCTTTCAGCTTCCATCATGACACATGTTGGATTTGGTAAATTTGACAAATTATGACAATCTCAAGAGGCTTTAAGGAATATTTGTCGTCTTAATCTCTGCCTTAATCGCTAATATAATATGCTTAAGATCTGCTAACTCTGTAATTATTTTTTTATTGTGAAACAGTAAGACCTTGTTTTGGAATCAATGCTATACATGCAACATGATCTCAACCTTTTTCCTAATGTAAGTAATTACTGACTGCTCACAGCAGGAAGACCAGAAAAAAATATATAATATTTTGAATGCTGCGGAAATTGAAATTTCCTAAAAACACCACAAGGAGGTCAAAACATACACCAGTAATTGTCCAATAACATTTCATCAGTCTGTTAAAACTTTTTCAATACGTGTGTCACAAGATCTCTAAGTATTAAAATATCACAGTGCTTCTTATCTGAAGAAAATAAATTTCTACAGAAGTATCCAATTGCTGCTAGTGTAAGTTATTGGGGCTAAGTTTGCCTGGAAGAATACTTCACTAGTTTAAAATAATTTGTGTTGCAACATATTGGGCAGCAGACTTAAAAAAAAAAAAGTCGGAAAATGACAATAAAAAAAAAAAGTTGTGAAAAGAGACTATAGACTAAATGCAAAATGTGTTGTGTGGGGGAAAACCATCAATGCACATCACACCAAACAACATCTCCATAGTGACACATCGACGTATTTGGCATAAATAGACTATAGATGCACATTGATGGTATATGGCCCATTAGACCATTAACACTAAATATTTATTACATTTGTGCAAATACACAAAATAGACAATTTTAATGGCTGTAAAATGTAAAATATTTAGACCGACCAAACTTTAACTTGATAATACTGAGATTTATTAAAACAGTTTGCAATCTATGACACTTTCATTCTATTTGTGAAGAAGGAGAAAAGGTCAATTGTGATTCTTTTTCTGGAATTGGGGCCAACCTAGATGGGAGGCTTTTACTTTTTTTAATTCCAACATTTTCTACTCTCTGTACTCATGGAGGTTTGAGATGGGTAACAACTGAGCATAATTTACTCTTAATCATCTAATCTGGTTAAACAAGGGTTTTAGGATAGATTATGTACTGTACCCTGCAACTCTTAGCCATCATGGGTGAGTTCACATGTCCAAAGCAATCCGGCGGAGAAGAGCAGCACTGAACCAGTCAGCAGTGAGCAAAGAGCCACGAGCAGCAACTTAAACATATGTTCAATGAACAATGACTTGAATGAGTTTCTCCACACTCACAATTGGGTTTCATGTTATGTTTAATGTCAAGATAATGTATCAGCCTGTAGTGAATGGATAGAGAGCCAGGCGTTCTTTATAAATATAAGCCGAATCAGAAGAGACTGATGCACACAGAGTACATGCTCTACAAGAAATAAATATTATTACTGCATGCCGCTATTATTACCGTCATCCTTTCTATTAAAACAAGGCTGCAGACTTCCACTGTCTCGCTGTAAGACATTACAAAATTAGACTTTCCAGGTATGTCAGATTTATACTGGGTGACGTTACGAAGAATGCTTCATTTTATCCTAACGAGAATTTCCAGGCATAGTAAAAGCTGTGAAGAGGCATGTATAGACGCAGACGTGCTCTCAAGGAACATCAGCGAAGGTGACAAAATCACAAACCAGGATGCTGGCATAATGATGTTCAACTGGTAAAAAAAAAAAAAATCCTGCAACTGTATTCTACTATGAGACCTGTTACATTTAGTTGGGTTTTTTTCAGCTTTTTCTCCTTATGATGTACACTGTCCATGCATAAACATACAAGCAACTCTCTAGTAGTGTATTGGTTCCATTTTTGGTGCAAAAACAGCTTAGACCCATCGGGGCATGGACTAGGCATCTGAGAGCCTGCTATGGTATCCTGTACCAAGATTTTAGAAAGAGATTATTTACAAAAAAAAAATACAAACATGAGAATTAAAAAAAACAAAGATTTCAAAGAAAATACCAACATCACGAGTTAAAATTTAAGAGTTACAGCACTACAAAAGGAGAAAATATGGGGTCATTTAAGTAATCCATGATCACTCAAAAATGTTTGAAATTTGAAAATGCAATAATAAAAAAATATATATATATAAACATTTCTAATTGACAGAAACTTTAAACCATATTGAGATCCTGCAAAAATGATTGTGGCTATTTAGAATATTTGTGGCGAAGTTAGTTTAGACAGAAACCGTCTAACTTCAATAGAAGAAACATCCCACAGTAAAACTTTAAGACCAAATGAAGAAGTTAAACATAACGGCTTCTTCTTATAAAAACTTAAACGCTTAGATATCTTGACGAATCTGCAAATTCCCGGCCTCACAAATAAACTTGGCGTCTTCCTGGCCGAGTGAACTCCCCGGATCTATGTGACGAAGCATTCGCTGCCATTCTTGAAGTGTTAATGCTGTGCAGCTATGGACTGCAGAGAAGTCTGTTAATTGACTACATCCAGGAAGTGAGCCAGCACAGATGCCACAGAGAAAGTACAGCTGACAGCCAGAGGAGGAAGAAGAGGGAATCCAGGTTTTTCATGGCCAGATCGACTGCCATCACAGTGACTGTCACTTGAAAAAGGCTCGACTTTTCTGCTTGTCCAACCGATTTACATGCTGTTTTCTTTGGCTAGTATCAGAAACGAAGGTGTCAGTTTTAACACCTGTATAAGCTTTCTGTGAAGGTAATTAAATGATGGTTTTGTTCTTTTGTTCAACATGCGTCCTGCCACTTGTCTTTAAAGTTTAAAGCTGGGCTTTATTTTATAAAAAATAAAGCCCTGTTTGTGGTCACATGACTGTGTCCATTTGTCCATTTATTTTGCAGCAAAGTTTCTGTCTTCAGTTTGTGCTACTGGCAATTAAGCAGTTGGACATAAAGTGCAACTGTAGACAGGGAGTGCCACCAAAGCAGCACAAACCTAAGCCAAAAGCTCGCACAGAATACGTAAAAAGCATTCAGTGCCTAATGCTGCATATTAAGAACTTTAACTTCTCCGTATTTTGGCTTAAAACCACATTAAAACTTCAGACTTCAACTTTACAAATGTACAATTGTACAAAAAAAAAAAATGATGCATGTGGTGTGCCTTCGTCGGATGTCAGATTGTAGCTGGCTTGAATACGAGAATACTTCTTAGACAATGATTTACTTTAAAAAAAAAAAAAAACATGAATGAATTTCTACTACTTTCCAGTCAGAGTATGTGAATGCTTTTTCAAGGCACTGTATTTGCCCTGCGTCATTAATAACCAAAGCAATACTGGTCTGAAGTCTGAAGGGATAACAGTTTTTTTTTTTTATTTTAAATTCTCTTACATTACACAATATGTTTTAATCAACTTCTAAACGATTAATAACTATTGTTTTCATGTGACACACGCACACCCACACACACACACACATGCATGCGCACACAAAAAACCCCAAAAGACAATTGTAAAAAAATTCAAATGCTTCACTTTCAGTTGGAACAGCCAATCTGACACTTTAAAAGACGCTTTTGCCACTCAGGAATATGCATTTTTGTGAGCAGCAGATTACCATGTCCTTTGTTTGCCGTGTCTCTAATCTCACCTCTACAAAGAAGAAACTCGGTCTCTACTCTATTGGAGTAAATCCTCCCTCTATCACTGGCTCCAGGGGAGTAAATCCCATGGACTCCTCTCCGGCAGCTCCGTTGTCAGCTTGTGCCAGGTTGAGGAAGGGTGACAGTGTGATGGATGGCAGCAGGCAAATCCACTCCTCTAATGAGCTTATGAATAAATATATCTTGTCTTGCATGTGCAGATCCACGTGGCCGTGAAATGGATATTTGTTACGCGCCGTGCATGCGAGGGTGGGAATATGAATATGCATGTGACATGTATGCAAGTGCACATGTGAGCTTATGATAAGAAATGGTGCAGAAAAAAAACGACAAAAAAAACTGTCACAACAAAACACTGTGTGAAATGTTTCAAAGTTGATATCTATTCCCGAGACTATTACCTTTTGATTAAGTGGTCCACAGAAAATAAAACAAAATCAGTGTTCTTGAGTACAACAGTCGAGTCATGTCTTCGATAAATGGATCACGAGCTCTGAATAAGAACAAGAACAAGCTAAAGCATGCGACGCACATTTCCTCGCTGCTTCTGGAAATATTCTAATGCGCAGGAGTCCTTCTACAGCGATAAATTACCATTTCTGCCACCGTCTCCATTACATACGACCACTCAGACAAAAACGCCGGCGCCTACACACGCATGCATTAACATACACACAGCGATGATGTGGGTGAGGACATACATCGGATCGCTGTCTGCAAACCCAAGCAGAGCTCTGCAGAAACCCAACACGCGGCTCCCGTCTCTATGGCAACAGCAGAGAACAGGGGAAAAAAAAAAAAAAAAAAAAAACAGTGGGGGGTGGGAGAGTTGTCCACCTCTCGAAGGTGGTGGTAACGTATGGAGAGGCCAACTTCATCAACACTAAAAGCCTGCGATGTATTTTGCTCAAATGTAATCAGAGAAGCCCTTTGTCTTGATTGATCTTAGTCAATTTACAGGAGCAGTTCTTCCTGTTTCCAACTCAATTCAACTAGCTTGGCTCTTAAGGACTTAAGTGACCAAGGTTCTGCACCTTTTATGTTCGAGCCAGTCTGCTGCTATCCAGCAGATCTGACAACGTTTCTTTACATTATAAGTTGCATTTAAGCCTGCTTGATTAAAAACATTATTTTGCGAGTTTTGATGAAAGTGAAACAAAACATATCACTCTTCTATCTATGTGGAAAAAGTCAAGCTTATGCTAATGTTGCAAACATGTTTCTGCACATTTTCCTCGTCAAAATGTCACACTTTTCCAGGAGCAGGCTTTCGTATTCCTACTCCTGACTTCACAACTCGTTACTCTTTACTAGTCGAAAGCTTGGAATGGATTACAATTAGTCAGCATTTTCCTGATGTTTTTCGCTTCCGCCCTCCATTATGCTGTCCAGCATCGTCTGTTATAGGCATTTGTAAAAATAAAACAAATACATGAGGTTACGGCTAACATATTTTAGCCGTAATTTGCACCGCAAAAGAGACCCAATCAGTGCAATATGTTGTGCAGCTCTGGTTGCCAATTCTGAAGTAAGGAATTATATCATGTTTATTACTTAAAAGAGGTATTCCGTGTTAATTTTATGCACAAGGCAAAAAAAAAAAAAACAAAAAAAAAAACTAACTCATGATAGACTCAGTTACATTTCACGTCGACCTAAAAATCATGCTGTGGTACACTGCTGCCCAATTGGAGAAATATTCTTTACATGTAAAAAATAAAATTTTAGCATATTAGTATTTTGTGACACTAGTACTCTAGGGATTGACTTATAGTCAGAAGCAAAACAAAAAAAAAAAAATGGTTTAATATTGCTCCTAGGGAAATTTGTCCGAAATCATCTGAAAACTACATTTCTTGTAAACAGAGCTAAAATAATAATTGATACATGATATAGGTAAAATTAAGTTTAATAATCAAGCTTTCTCATTCATTTGGCATCAGTTGTAAGCAAGAGTAAGTCCTGGTTTCCATTTAAAGAATGCTGGCAGTTGCACTGTGGTATTTTTCTTTAAGGTTGCTACACTATGAGAATTCACCTTGGGCTCTTACACTGATGTGTCTTCTGTAGCCAATCAGAAGTATCGTCTGAAAGCGTTGATGATGAAGAGGATGTTCCAAGATGTTCAGAAAACTCCTAGCATAGTTAACAGATGAAAACAAAGAGTGGAAAAATACAGAGGGAGATGGAAAAAAAAAAAGCTGCTATTTGTGGTTGGATTGTGTAAGGAGGGAAAACATCCAAGGTACACAAAAGGTCGGACAACAGGCATATTTACTTTTGGAAAGGCTTTTGTGATGTTAAATGTTGTGTAGCAGAAAAAAATTAAGAGAACACAAGGAGAGGAAGGAAGGGTTACCAGAAATCTGCTCATACTGTGCAAAACAGAGCTGAAATAGGCGTGGGCATTGAGAAGGTGACTTAAATTGACATAAACAATCCCAAAACGGATGGGAGAAGCAGTGACACAAACAAGTACATATCTTACTAATTATAGACCAATAACATGAAAAATAACCACCAACCATAAAGAGAGGTCACTATACAAATAACACATTTTTACTTTGCTTTTTCCAAGTCATTTGACACTGTATCTGTTTGAACCAGAAGCGGGAGGGCTTGTAATCACAACAGGATGAGAACTGGAGTACTTGAGATTTGATCAGTTAGCCAGTCCTTAGATCTGACCCAGAGACTTGATCCCCGTGTGCTCATCAGTAATCCGGCTCAGAGATCGCATATGATTTTGTGTGCAATCCGTGTCGACTTGTCAAGCAACAAACAATGCAGACCAGATGTTGCCGTGGCACACAGCAGCCGCTGACAGCGAGCGCAGACCAGACTGCACGTCCATTAGACAAGATGCCTCTTCCTCCTATTTTATGCATGTGTGCGTGTGAGTGTGTCTGAGCGCGAGGCTGTCTGCACACGTGCACATGCGGATCCATTATTACAGCCTAGGGAGGATTAGCAGAGCAAGGTGAGGCGCAGCCAGAATTTTAAGAGGGCTACGGAAGGGGTATGATTTCTAAGAACGCTTATTAAGAGAGCTCTCCCGAACACAAAAAAAAGCTACTAATTCACCTTTTTCACGTAGTCCTTAGCCGGGCCTGGATTAGAGCCGTGGCAGAAAAACAAAGCGATCCTAAAGGTATTTCTGATCCAAGAAGCAGTTTAGAATCATAAACACTTTATTTACATAAAGTAAATATTTGGAAATAGACCAGCTTTGTGATGAAAAAAAAAAACAACAACAGATAAATTGCATTTTCTTTACACATATGAGAGACAGATGATCTCCCATCACAGTTTGACATGTTACAAACTCAACCTTTATTACGTTTTGTTGGGATTTGGACCAATACAAATGTGTGCGGAATTGTGAAGTGAAATAAAAGGGATAAATATTTTTGCCTGATTTTCCGACTCGATGCAGAGCTCCGTTTGGAGGAAAACTAACTCCATATATCAAACTAAACACTCCATCCCCAAAGTAATGGCAGTATCACACTCGGGAGAGGCATTTCTCCAGCAGGGTTTAGAGGATCTCCTCAGGTTGATGGATGGATGGATGGATGGAACCAAATACAGGGAAATGCAGGAAGAAAAGCAGCCAGAAGCTGACGATGCGTCTGTTTTCTGGATTTTATAGTAGGCATTTTTTAAAGAGTATTAATAAAATGATTAACAACCTCTGCCTTTTTCTGATGTTTAAACATAAACCTTCATCTTGGCATTGTTTTTATTAAAATATTTTGATACATCTTATGTTGCACAGATTCTCTTTGTACTCATTTCTTTCTTTTGGTTTAGTTTCGTCTATATTCCAGTAACGTCCCTACTGCGGGCTTTCTAAGCATCTGTCCAGTCTCGTTTGCGAACGCTTCATCTGCGATGCGGCGTGACCTCGTGACTCAGCTGTAAAAGCACAGCGGCTATTGTCGACGCAGAGCGTTTCTGACGCTGTTAACTTTCCTTCCTTATGGATTCCCTCCGTCAGCGCGGAAGGGGCTGACTGACGCACAAGAGTGACCGTGAACGTTCCCTCTCGAAGCCCCTCGACGAGAAAACTCTCGAACGCGGCTGCGAGCTGTAAAGTTACCCGTGAAATCGCTTTAGGAGAGTATCATAATTGGCGAGGACGCCACTTGATAAGGTGGTCTAATAATAGCTGCGCTGCTGTGACCTTTTTTCCAGCTGGAGTTCACCCCCTTGAGGAGATATTTATAACCTCCCCACTAGAGAACTCCACCCTTTGTCATTGAGAAAATTAGCATGAGCAGGATGTTTAGTTCAGCCCGATGTTATTTAATTAAGAACTTCCTTAAAACAAAAAACAAAAAAACCAAAACGGCAAACAGAGACGCGCTTTGCCGATACTGGCGTTTGATTTCCAGCTGCTCTGATTAAGGAGGCTTTTGATAATCTGTACAACAAAAAACAAAACAAAACAAAACAAACAAAAAAAAAGCATCAGAGGCCATGAAAAATCTTCAATGTCTGATAAAAACTAATCATCTGCTGCCGCCGTGAAACCCTTTGGACCATGATGCCAACAGACGCCTCAAAGCAGACCCCGCAGTGACCGAGTAAATACGTTAACGACGGACAGACGAGAGGCGAATGTTAACGCTGAGGACGGTGTCGTCGTGGTGAAATGGCCTGCAATTGATTGGATTTACATGGAAACACAACATTATGAGACCGTATCTCGCAGACAGGGAAACGTTTACTCAGCTCCCCACCAGCAGGATTCGCAGAAAGCACTGAGGTGGTATATGTAACCCACTGCTCTGTTTTGTAAGCAAATTCTTATCATTGCTAATAATAGCACACTGCGGGTTTCTCTTCTCCACTCCACAGCCTTTTCATGTTCCCAGAAGGGAAAGCTAAATACCCAGAAAAAAATATATATTTAGGCAAAAAAAAGAGGAAAAAAAAATCCCTTCAGGGAAAGTTATTCAAGTATTCAAATTAAAAACACACAGAATAAATGACAATTTTAAATGAGATGTTAGTGTATGTAAAATTTCTGTGGCGATCTGAAGAAATAACTGAGCCTGAATTAATGTTGGTTGTGTTGATAAAATAAAGAACTAGGCATTTTTATATTCGTTATATTAAAATCAGAAATGTCAATAAATATCATTGTGAGTTTACCTAAGACTTAATAGAATAATAATAAAGAAAAAAACATCTAAAAAGATAAATAAAATCATAAGAGCATTATCCCAACCTTAAAGCATGCAAGTGTAAACATCATGTTAAAGGTTGCTTTTCTGCAAAGGGGACAGAATGATCACAATATATTGAAGAGAGGACGGATGAAACCATGTATGATGAGATTTTGTAATAACAACCTCCTTCCCTCAGTAAGAGTATGGAAGATGGATCATGGCCGAATATTCTCGCATCACAATGACCCAAAACAAACTTTCAAGGTAAAGCAGAAAAAAACCTTTTATTGTATTTTACGGTCCTGGAGTGGCCTAGCCGTTCCCCCGACCTGAACATGAAAGAAAATGTGTAGGAAGTTGAAACTTTGCGTTGCCCGGCAACAGCCCTGAAACATGAATGATCTGAAGAAGACCTGCATGGCGGAGAGGGACGAAATCTCTGCTGTCTTCAAACCCAGTAAGGAACTACAAGACATGTCTGAACTCTCTAATTGTGAGCAAAGTTTGTAGAAAAACTACAGCAGTTATTTGAAATACTTTTTTGATACAATAAAATACAAAATACTTTTAAAAGTCATACAAATGTGCTCCCCCCAGTGTATTATAAGCCTGGCGGGCCACCTCTTTGGTCTTGCAAAACAACTGTGGCAGAAAACTGGCACTGAAAATACCACCTCCATGGTAGAACATGGAGCGGCTTTATTATCATGCAATGGAGACGCTTGGGACAGTGAAGCCGGAATCAAATATATGAATAACAAAAGCAGAATGGTTGGAGGTTGCAAAAGGTTTAACCCTCCAGTAGGACAACAACGTAAAACATACAGCATCTCTAAACTAATGATTCCAAATAATAAAAAAAGAGCATTTCTGTCTGTCTGCAAAAGTAATTTAAAGGATTTTCATTAGTGTTATTAAACTCAAGAGTAGGAGTGACTGAAAGGCTACAACACATGGCTCGTATGCAACTTAATTAAATTCCCCTCCTAACGTTTCACAGTCGGTAACAAAGTGATGTATTTGGGGAGGGGGGGTGGGTGTGACAGAAGTGCTGTCAACGCCTGATATATGACCAGGCTGTCAGGCAAAGTGAGACAGTGTCCACCCGCCTATGACGACCGCTTCTGTAATCAACACTGCAATCAAGCGCTAAAGCTGGTCAGAAGCTGCATCAGGAATCTGAAAGCCACACAGGCGCAGTGTAACACTCCCATTCAAAAAACATCATACAGCGAAAATTTGACATTAACCTTCTGTCTGCCTTTGATTTGTCAAGACTAGTCTTTGGCTATTGATACTTTTATTTGACACAAGCTCAGAGGACGACACGGGGAAGATATTGAGCAATTACAGGAATCAATATGAACCTGACTTGCTGTCGAGGATGCGTGGCTTTTAAACTCACAGAAGCGGGTGTGAATTGGCACAGCGACTGTTTGTTCAAAGCTGTTCGAATTGTCTCACGAATAAATACGACATGAAGGGCACTGACTATAGCCTACATGGGACTTAAAATGTACAAAAGAAAGTAACTATGGGGGGGAAAAAAACTTAATGAGCAAGACAGTATAGCCTCAGCACTTTAACTTTTTAGGAGTTTGTTTAAGCTAGGAGACCACAACGAGGAGTGTAGCATCAGATTTCACACCTGTAATTGAGTTGAGGGCTTTCCAAAACCTTAATGTTTTAATCATTCATACCAAAACCAGGCCGGGTGTGTCTGGGATCATTCGTCTGTTAGAACATTCAGTCGGTTCCAAGTTTTGTTTTTTTTTCCCCCTTATTAAATCTTTCATTGGGAAAGCATATGGAATATTACATTAGTATGAATATTTACATTGCTTTCACATTTGTTGACGTTAAGTTTCAAAAACATTGGGAATTGGGGTTGTGGGGGATGTAGAAAGTATCTCTCTGCACTTTTAGAGAGAAATACAGCTTTTCCCATTGCATAATCTCTGGTACAACATTTATCCAATATTCAGTTGGTGGTTCAGGGTGGAGCCGTCTCCTCTCGAGGAACCTTTTCACTGAAAGTTTTCCGCCATCAGAGTTATGTCCATGTTATATCAAAGCTGCTGATTTGAGGTGAAGCTAAGAATTAGGAGGTTGTCTTGCAGCTTTGTTATTCCATCTAGTTTGTGCAATGCACCAGTCGTTCTGACAGCAAAACAACCCGACTCTCTGATGCCGTCTTAACGTGATTCTGATCATTGCAGACACAAACAGTTCAATGTTTGTCTCATCTTTGTTCCTAATCATAGTTTTGAAATCTCGTTAACTTATTACAAGCTAGACATTAGAAAAACTAAATGTTTCGTTGGAAAAATGTACACAACGAGCCAACGTATCCGTGGGGAGTTTACCGTTTCAAGACGTAATATTTTAATGGATTGTGGACTTAAAGTGGCAAATAAATCAATGGATGAGACAATGCTGACTCTGTCCATCAATGATATTGAACCACCACAAAGCAATACTGGATCTGAGAGCGGATGCTGTCCGTGTCCCGGCGTGGCTCCGTCGGGCTCAACCACTCCACGAGGAATCCTAATGCGAGGAAAACCTTCACCCACCACTGACTCAATAAACATGGCTTTTTAGCAGCGCTCATTTTAATATTCCTAGCATCATTGCCTTCTGTGTTTTGAATGACAGCTGACAAAGTAAGCTCATCAAAGCCCCTCTCCAGGTGGCGGTACTAAGTGGTGTGAAAACCGGCTGAAGGCGCCTCATCAAAAGGCATTCACCTGAGACCGGCAATAGCAGCTGCTGATGAGGTGTTTTTCTGGCAGACAGTGTTATTGAGACATTCTGTTCTGTTCACAGATGAGCTAACAGCCCCCCGGGACCAGGCAGGGAGGCAGGGATGCCTGCAGCACCGGAGCTAGAAGGAGGAACCGCGTCCCAGCATAACGACAGGGGTGACTCCGGTGTGCCACAACAAGCTGCTGCCGACTGCGGAGCGACGCGGAGGAAACAACTCCCCACCAACTTCAACGCGTTTACGCAACCATATGCTACAAACGACGCTGCTCTCTAGAAGGAAAAGTGAGACGCACATCAGTAGGAGCAAGCACCATTAGCCGCCCACAGCTTGTGCTTAGACACACACACACACACACACACACACACACACACACACGCGCTTCAACAGACATATACATACATACGCAAGCTGAAAGACAATTGAATGCTCACCCACGCTGACGCATGAAGCAGACCAGCTCGCCACGAGAAAAAAACCCACTTACATTATCACACTCTGGTTGATTCACAGGCCCTCGAGCCCACACTGTGATTAGTTCAGCCCTTTGACAGATGCATCAATTCACGGAGCAAAATTACTTTTCTTACTCTCCCTCCTATTAGCCCCATGTCTGCGCAAGCGCCACTCGAACCGGCGGTCGGCACAGATGCTCCAGCTGTGAGCTAAGACAGCAGACAGACTCTGGCTGAGCAAAGGTGGAGCAGCAGGTGAAAGAGGGGCTGGTGGACAGGGAGGGAGGAGAGACGGGAGGGCAGGGAGAGAGGGCTGGTGGTAGTGGTGGAGGAGGAGGGGGGGGTGGGGGGGTTTGCAGGGACATATGGAGGAATGAATCAAGCGGCGGAGGGTGTGGCCGGGCTCACCATTTTCAAACCAGACCTCGCATTCCTGAAGGCTCGAGTACGGCACCAGGTCCCCTCCTTCCAGCGGCACGAGCAATCCTTCCTCCCCGAGCGATGACCAGTTCATCAAAAACAGGGAGGGGATAAATGATGGAAGAGATCAGAAGGAGAAAAAAAAAAAGGCAGCTGCTGCGAGGCAGCGTGGAGGATGAGCAGAAGGGGGAGAGGAGGCTCTCCCTCTCGCTTCCACTTGTCTCCCCTCTGAAGAAATCTCCACAGGTTTCAGTGGCGATGCTGCCCGCTCAAGCTCAGGCGCAGGAAATGATACGGAGCCGGGCAGCTTTGGCAGTGACGGGAGGAGCGAGAGGAGGAGGAGGAGAAGGAGGAGGAGGGAAGGAAGAAAGGATGAGGAGAAAGGAAAAGTGCAGCAGTCACCGTGCCACTGGGGAAAGAGGGAGGCATGGAGGTGACAACTCCGCTAGTGGAGCATGTACCAAAGCTGTCAAGTGACAAAAAAAAATCTTCACCACTGCTAAACAAATCTGAGGTAAAAAAAAAAGAAAAAGAGAGAAAAAACAACAAGTGAAATTTCCTGCGTTTTTAGAGAAAGGTGAGCTCCCCGTTTGGCTGTGTGACTGCATTAGCGCTCACTGTGTTATGTATGGATGTGAGAGGTGCACTCTCTCTACAGGAGCAAGGAGCCCAGGTCTCCAGCAGATGAATGGTGCAGTGCTGCTGTTCTCATAGCAACCACCGAGCAAAAAAGGAGGGGGAGGAGAAGGGTGGGTGCTGAGGCAGGACAGAAAATGGCATAAAAAAGGGGGAGGGCATTATTAAAGGGACACGGTTTTCTTGTTCAGGAACGGAGCTTTGGGGACAGATCGGATCAGGAGCAGGAAAAAAACAAAACAAAAAAAACAAGAAGGAAGGATTTCAATACACTCACTCAAGCTTCCTCTTGGGCTCCAACATCTTGTCTGTCCTTGTTTCACCCTTGAAAGTCTATTTGCACAGCTGCAGCCATGTTTTATGGCTACTTAGAGGTTCAAATCTTCTGGGGGTGGCCACTTTTATTGAGCACTGCCCTCGCTTTTGTTGAACTTAACACCGGTAAGGCTGTGAGGCTGCAGGTCTGTTTTATTAATCTCCTTTAGTGACAGTTATTCCCCCAGAGTGACATCTCCAGAACCCTGAAAATGTTACCAACGAGCCTTAAAGAGGTGCCGCAGTTAAAGGTCAAGCTCCAACAATGTGCCACTAATTAAATACAATGTAACTGAGACACAGGAGCACGTGAGGCACACAGTATGCAACCGATTTCACCAGGACAGGCATCTTCAACTTAACTATTAGAAAAAAATGTAAATTGAGAAATCAGCAATATCAATCAGTCAGATCAGGTGGTTTGAGCTGAAGTGCATAGACAAAATGTTTTCATATTTCATTATTTTATGCTCAGCTTAAATAACTGGCTAATGAATAAAAATATATGTTTTCAAATGTTTGACGTTGATTTGTTTATACTTTAACAAACAACTCGCAGCTGAAACGAACAGATGTTCCAAGTATGGCTGGATTCATAATTTCATCACTTGTGCTGTAAATCTAAAACAAACAAGTCTGTTGTGCCTTTTAGATAAATCAAAAGGTCCTTCAATACTTTAAAGACAGTAAAAAAGAAAAAAAAAGTGATATTTGCATTTCAGGACATTTCATCTCTCAACTGTTCAGACGGTCTAGTGTCTACACAGCATAAGTAGTAGCGGTTTTATACAGCTACTCCTGAGGGCATCCTACTTAGATTTCACTCCTCTTTCCTCTTAACCTTGCGACAATGGAGCCGCAAATGTCACATTTTCTTTCAGCGGAACAAATGACTCTACAGCGGCAGTCACTGTCAAAAGAGGGAAATAATGTCAATAATTGAAGAGCGATTTTCTCGAGGTGCGGCGCTGGCCTAAGGAGGCGTGGAGATGGAGATGTCAAAAATGTCAATGTTCATTGCACACAAATGTCGCAGAGGACACAAATGCCTCCTAAAACACGAGACTGGCCAGGGACGCAGGGAGAGGGAGCGAGGTGTCCCGGATGTCAGGGTTTGTGTCAAAAATACACTGTGTGGGGAAAAAAAAGCATAACATCCTCTGACATAGTATACTGCTGGATGGATTTAGATTTAGATAGTATTCAGAATAAGAGACAGTCAGAACAACGATACAGAGACTTTTGCACATTTAGAGTCATATTCAGTCATATTATATTCAATGTCAGTACAAAATGTTTTGACCTGTACTTACCTGTACTTACGGAAACGGTTTCAAATTATATTTAATTGAGCGGTGAAATATATGTATACATTTCAACATTGCAGGACTTTTTTTTTTTTTTTTAAAGGTAAAAAGGGTTGACTCTCTAAATGAAACCCGCTTCTTAGAGAACATAATACTCATGGTTCCCAACTCCATAAGCATGGTTATGTGACTCATCAAGATATCATCAGTTCTTAGCAGTCACTTTACACACCGACCAAGGTTCAGGCCTTTTGCTCTTGTTGTTTATCCTTTGCAAAGACACAACAGATGCTGAACTCCAGACACAATCCTAGATGCTTCCTCTATGCACAGAAGTGCATTTTAATCATCAAGCCCAATGCTGGAATGAATGACCTATTTTTATTCGTCGTAATTTGACTCAAGTAGAGTTTAAGTTTCTTTTACCATGACAGGTATTTGTATTTTTGTTTTAACCTTGCTTTTAAATATATATATTTTTTTCTTGTTCTTGTTGTTATCTTGCTGTATTTCATTGAATTGTACAGCACTTTGGTCGACATCTGTTGTTTTAATGTGCTATAAAAATAAATTGACATTAATTAGAGGGGGAAACAAGGACCTAGGAGCCACAGAGCAAACACAAAGCTTTGCGTGCGCTCTACAAACATGTGAAACCATTGTACTAAAAGCCAAGAAAGCAGTTAAACCTTCTACTCCCGACTACATTAGGTGGAAACATCTATCAAGACGGCTGGACAAGGGTCACTGTGGCTTAGAAGCAAGCGAGCCGAGTGATACGCGGCCAGACGATTCTCAAACACCACAGAGACAATTTCATCTCCAGCTACGTTGTGCAAGTCTACATCTTATCCACACGTTCAGTCCATGTTTGTGTGTATAAAAGGGGGGTGTAACTACGTTGCAGTAATGTAACCATCAAAACATTCTGCAGAGGGAACGCTCTTACACCGCAAAAAAAAAATATATAAAAAAAATAAAAATAAAAAAAATCTGTTTGCAGTTAGTTTTCCCACAACATACGATTTGGCCTTTCAAGTCACTTCGAATTAATCCACACAGACGAAATGGAAGTTAAAATAATTGTACAATTGAAACTACAGCTGCAGCTTTGAAACTCTAGTTCATTTGGCTCAGACATAATGAAAGAGAAACAGGCAGAGCTGAAGCTAATCATTGCATATAGAAACACAGGAGGAACATCTAGAGAGCCATTTTTGATTAAAACGATTTTCAGCCGTTTTGTGCTGATGGAAGACAAAAATCTACTGCAAAAGGAAGTATCTTTATTAACTGTTACTTCACAAACAACTATAATCAAAGGAATTTTTGTGTGAAAAAAAAAGACTTATTTGTACTGAAAAACAATGGAAAAGCTGATTTATGCACTAATACGCTAGAAACATAGATCTTTAACTATTTATGAAGATAAAAGGCTTGTTTACGCGTTATGTTTTTTTATCTGCACACATTAAAATAAGTCTTTAAAAAGATTTTAGAGCAAACTTTTCTGTCATCTCCCTTTGGGAAATCCAAAATAGCACCAATTAAAGCTACTGACTCAAAGATGCAGCATTCATCAGAAGTAGATAATTTACCCTAGTTCACTGTTCTGCAGGACCACCCACATAGTGATCAGTTCTGACTCAGCAGTACTGTACACTGTGCTCTGTTAATCCTGACCCTTCTGACGAATATTTGGATGCCCACATCAGTGAACACCAGGTTCTTACCACAGTAAATATTACTCTGTGACTCAGACGAGATAGAAATTTAAAACACAGACTTTAAATTTCCAACACACAACGGACAAAACTGCGAATTAAAAGTGTAAGAAATATCGATCATAGCTTTGGTCTGGTTCTAAAGAATCACTTTTATATGAAAATCCATGGGGAGACTGTAATTGTATTGATTGCAACCATTAATTAGAGAGGAGCAGTGTAATCTGCAGATAGACGTAGAAATAATTCCCTTTAAATGTTTGAGAGTGGAACAGAGCCAATCAATCATCTGGGGTGATAATCTCTGGTGAGCCCGACACTTGACTGCGAACAAATAAGTAATCAGTGATTACAGCTCATAACAATCAGGCGGTGAGATATCACTGCGAGAACAAGGCACTCATTTATATTAGACAACACTGGATAAAAAAAATAAAAATAAAAAAAAAAAATCATTAAGAACCGGCATAATATGAAACATACAACAATGCAAACGTGTATGTATTGCATAGGAAAACATACAGGAAATGCATCGTCTCCAATTCATTTTATCAGCAGATCTTTGGAAACAATTAAAAAAAGTGTAGCCACTGCACAGTCCATACAGGTTTCCAATAGTTGCTAACTTACTTAATATCTTCCAGACAGCATGAAATTATATTATGGCTACATAGAGTGTGATTATAGTTCTTCACAGATGATTCACTATTACAACTTTTAGAGTCTTCTGTGGTGGAAAAAAAAAATAAAAAATTCCATTACTATAACCCATAATACCCAGTGCAAACCAAGAACACTCATTTCCCTTCTTGCCAGTGGCTTTGAAGAGATGTGCTGTTGTTTTAATGCGAGAAAAATACATTGTGTCAATGTTTTCAACCACAATTAATGTATTTCCATATAAAGAGCCAGATTTTTTTTATAAGACTCATCTCGGTTTTGAAAAACATTTCCAGTGGTCTTTCTGGGCCTTTAACTGCTTTGGATCTAGTTTTCTGTCTTTGTGCCCAACAATGGCAACACATCGTTCTCCGCGCAACTGAAAACAGAAATGTATACATATACATAATTAGTGCTGTAAACAATAAGTTGAAATAATAACAGCAGTATAACAAGCATATTCTCATGAGAATATAAGTATTTTAGCAATATGTTTGGTTGTATTTGTTTTAAAGTGAGGCTTTTATTTCAGTTGTATTATAACTGTGGACGTTCTTCCACAAGCTAGAGACTTTAAGGGGCTTTTTGCCTGATCCCCTTTATTAACCCTCCAGGAAATAGGCAAAACGCAAAGATTAGAGTGGGATCAATTACCCGTAAAATAGCAAAGAAAGGGAAGAAGTACTACTAATGTCATCCTGATCATTCAGACTGGGGCATGGAGTGCTTCTGATTGGTCAAGTGATCTCACCACCTTATTTCTCACTAGGTTGTCTCACTTTTAGTCTCAGCAGCCGCTGCTAAAATCTGTTAACCTCAAGCTGAGCCACAGGAACAGTTGTTGCTGAAAATAAACACAGCATTAAAATGCTGTTATTCGTGATCGCTCTGGACGCTACGGTGAGGGCGCAGTGAATAATCTGCCGTCTCTGACCGTCTCGCAGCTCTGGGATATAAACAAAACTGTGACACGACTGGATTTTTCAGAGAGGCCGACTTCTGTATTTTAGATTAATGCGCTGCACTGACAACCGAAGCAAGATGCTTACTGCAGAGGGAGTGAGCAGGAAAGACTACGACAATATCAACTTCTGTCATGACTAGTATGATGAATATAATCCTTAAAAACGTAAAATTTTTATTATGATAACTCCAAAAGGAAGACGTGATGACTCCAAAAGCAACATAAAATGCCAGTTTAGAACTTTCAAATGCTCTCAGAGACAAAGGTATTCATTTTTGAAGACATGTTGTGTGGTGTCATCCTAAATTTTAAGGGATTACCTTTGAAACCTGCAAGATGAAGTATGTCATCCCAAATATGAAATACGTGGGTGGTAGCAACATGATGTAAGGGTGTTTGAAGAGAGGGGATTAGAGAAATTCACAGATTAGATGCAAATACAAGCAAAGAGACAATTTAGAGGTCACTCGAAAAGTTAAGGTTTAGACACAAATAGGTCTTTTAAACCCTATAAAATTTTAAGAGACGACAAGAAGCAACGTGGCCTATGAAAGCCTGACTCAGTAAACCCAGGTTTGTTGAGAGGAAGGGGCAAAAAGTCTAGTAAAGAGTTGTGAGTGGCTTGTGAAATAAAACCTGAAAAGTCATACAGTTTAAAATAGAGGTATGTAAATTGTTGACTCTGTAGAAAGTATTTAAAAATATCTTTTACTTTTCAGAGATTTAGCAAACAGACATAATTCTGATTCTTTTAATCCTAAAAAGGGTACGATCTTCAGAATGTGGGCTTTATTTTATTTTATTTTTTACCTACGGTACTTAATACAGGAACAGTTGTTGCTAAAAATAAACACAGCATTAGAATGCTGTTATTCGTGATCGCTCTGGACGCCAAATTGTTGTTCTGTTGACCAAAATCAACAGAAATGGTAAAAATATAAATGAACACTCTGTTTCATACCAGCCTTAAAAGTCAGTTTCATAAGTCGACCCTTCAAGCATCTGAAGCCCCTCTTGAGAGTCGTCGCACCACCGGAGGGGATTAAATCAGAAACTCAATGATTCTCCTAAAAGGTCAGCGCCTTCATTGCATTTTTATTCAATCGGAGCCTTGAATAGTAAGTCCTCAACAGTCCACCGCTCTGCCTCCCTGCAGCCAATCAGGAGCTGCGTAGAGAAGAAGTCACTGACGGGCTGCGGTGTGTTGGGGGAGCCACTGTGGACGATCAACGTGCGGCATCCGTCGTCCTCCCCCCCCCATCCCCCACCGCAGTTCGCTCTCTGGTGCATCGCTGCTCCCCTCACCTCTGCCACGGGAGGAGTTCCAGCATGTGACGCCAGCACTACGCTCAGGCTGATGCCGTCAAGCTGTGCCGGATACGGCGCTGAGTTGAATTAATTAAAAGGATGAGAAGGCTGAGGTGGTTGAGTCCGAGCTCAAGCTGGTGCTCAACGCCACTCGAGAGCAGACAGGTCCTTGAAGGCGGGCGACAGGAGGCAAGTTGCCATTTGGTCAAATGAGGTGAAGGAAGAGCTGATTCACCTTTAACTGCTGTTCAGACCCTACGGACGTCACAGGGTCTGTCAGCTGAAGGATGACATTGATTTAGTTATGTATGCAATGAAGCATGATTTTTTTTATTTTTTTTAAGTGACTTTCTTTAATTAAACAAAAAATAGTGATGTTACAAAAACATCAATATAGCAGTCTCAAAAAGTTTAAGGCTGCTTAAATCTTAAAACTTTTAGTTCCAGGCAGCTAGATTTTCTAGTGATATTCTGATTGTAGCAAACACCGCCCACAGAAGGACACATTTTGACTTACTGTTATACGTGAACACGGCATCATCTTCGACATTCTGCTGTCATGCAGAGCATGGAAGCGTAAAGACCTTGACGGGGTTTTATAAGCTTCCAGCTGGAGTCTGGAGTCCCTCTGAGTCACCCACACAGACTATGTTTGTTTTCTGATTGAGAGAGCGAGACAGTTGAATCATTTCATTATTTTTTGTTGCTTTAATTATTAATATTGATTTAAGGCTTTCAGATGTTGATAAAGCTACAATAACTCTAAGGTGTTTTAATGTTGAGAGCTTGAGGACCTTAGAGGATCTGCTGTTCGACAATCGCAACTCATTTGGACAACAACAGATTAGAAAAAGTACAGCCTAGACCAATCAGCCTCGATTGTCGCTGCTATATTCAATTTGTAGAGTCAGAATCTAATGCATCCTGCCTTGTGTCAATCGTTTAGGCTGTTGGTGGCAGTATAATGATGTGGGGCACACCTTGGTCCCTTTGCAGCCAGTTAGGCATCATTTCATCCCTTCAGTCCAACCAGGTGTTCCTACTGACCATGCACCTCCCCTTATGTCCACAGTGTACCATATGGCTACTTCCAGTAGGATAATGCACCATTTCACAAAAACTCAAAACATTTCAAAGCTTTTACGAAAATAAAAACGAGTTCACTGTACTCCAACAGCCTCCACAGTCAACAGATCTCAATCCAATAGAGCAACTTTTGGATGTGGTGGAACAGGAGGATGTAATGTGGAGTTCAGCCGAAAAATGTCCAGTTTTCACACTAATATGAAGCAACATTTTTTTTTAGAAATGTCTATAATACCTTTGTGAATCTATACCAAAAAGAATAAAGCTGAAAGAGGTTTCTAATTAATTACCAGAAAAGTGTACCTAGTAAAGTGGCCAGTGATTGTGACACATACTCAAATGTTCCATAGAAAGAATTTCCACAAAATAAACAAGCTTTATGCTGTTTACAAGCATAAATCTACTTGGTATTATCTGTCATTGAATTCAAATAGTTTAAAATTGCAAAAAAAAACCTTTAAGGGAGGTTCGAAGTAAAACGAAAAGCACTAAAATATGTTTGCTTTAAGGGTGTAGATCAAATAGGTATACAGAGGAAGAAGACAATGTTAACAGTGGAAACATAAGGTCAGTTTTAAGATATGAAAAAACTGTCAAATCCTAAGCTGAAACTTAAAAATATGAAAAGCGCCCCCCTAAGACGAGCTTCACCTGCCTGGTGTAATGTCTCAGGCCGGATAATGGCACACGTGTGCGACAGTCCAGCAAAGAGACCTCTCCCTGTGTCGGCCTCAGAAATAAGAATAGAACAAATGAGACAGCCCAGCAAATCATTAATCAGGCTATTTTTGGCTGTCAACGACGCCGGTACGTACACAGGTGTTTATACACACACACACTGTGGCTCTGAAAAATTCACTTTGATTCCCACAGATGAAAGCAGAGCTATGGAGTGAGGCTGCCATGAACCATTACAGACAAGAAAATGAAAACAACTCAGACAAGCCAAGAGAGAGAGATAGAGAGAGAGAGAGAGAAATAACAAGATTTGACCCGCTAACACTTACTTGTTCCGAATTTAAGATCTTTGAGCTCAAACCCTTTAAAAGCAGCTTTTCTTTGAATCTCTGTTTGACTGTTAAAACGAAGGAAAGTGATGCTGCGTTTCCTCTAAACTTGCATGTCCCTTAAGAGACTATAAACCATTCCGTATGATGTCAAAATCACACTCCCTGTGGCATATTAAGAATGATCTAAAGAGGGTGCGAGTCTGGTGCGCCCTAGTGGTGATTCCTGAATCAAGCTTCTACAATCCCACTATGAAAATACAGAGGCATCCAGAAGCATCCCTGACCTATGAAGCGACTCTGTGTGAAGACAACACAACGTTGTTTCTAATTGTAAAATGGGTGGGGGGATAAAAAAAATGAAAGTTTTAAAATCTTTTCAATTAAAAATCTGAAAACTGTGCCAAGCATTATTCAGCCTGTTTTACTCTGATGATACCAAATAAGATCTGGTGCAACCGATCGCCTTGATAGTTCGGAAATAGAGTCAACTTGTGTGTAAATTAACCTCAGAATAAATCAAGTCGTTTGAAGGCCTCAGACGTTTGTTGGAGGACGTTAGTGAACAAAAAACTTCGTCAAGACCAAAGAGCACAACAAACAGATATGGAAGAAAGTAAAGTTTACAGCTGGGTAAGGTTTAAAGTAATATTTCAAGCACTGTACATCTCAAAGAGCACTGTTCAATCAATCATATAAATGGAGAGTACAGTACAACTGCAAACCTACCTAGATATGACTGTACATTAAAACTGACAGACGTGGCAATAACATCATTGACCAGAGAAGCAGCCAAGAGACCCCTGATAACTTTGGAGCAGCTGCAGAAATCCACAGCTCAGGTGGGAGAATCTGTAGATAAGACAAGTATTGGGTTGCAGACATTTCTGCCCTTTCTGGAGGAAACCAATCACTAAAAGAAAGGCAAAAAGAGGTCCTGTTTGGGTAACAATGCAGTGGAAACATCAAGCTTCTTTTGTCAGATAAGACCAAAATGTAACTTTTAACCTATATGTAAATCTAAAAGTTGCAAAACTAACACTGAACACTAACCCTATGGACCCAAAGCAGTAGCAGTGTATTGCTATGGGTATGATGATGGGGAGATGGAATGAACTACACACAGCAGTCCAAAAAAAAAAAAAAAAAAAAAAAAAACAGCTTGAGTCTGTTAAGGTTGAAAAATGGAAGAAACTTGACGGTAAATTTAAAAAAACCTGCGATGGGAAAATTAAGTTGGGAAATCCAAATTGAAAATCCATCCATCCATTATCTAGAACACTTAACCTTGCAGGGTCGTGAGGGGTGCCGATGCCAATCTCCAGCGGTCAACGGGCAAGAGGCAGGGTACGCAATGGACAGGACGCCAGTCCATTGTAGGCCAACACTCAGACATACAGATCAAACAACCATGCACACACACACTCACTCCCAAGGAGAATTTAGAGAAACCAGTTAACCTAACCGTCATGTTTTTTCGACTGTGGTAAGAAGACGGAGTACCTAGAGAGAACCCAAATACGCACAGGGAGAACATGCAAGCTATGCAGAAAGACCACAGGCTGGGACTCAAACCAAGGACCTTCTTACTTCTTTCCTCCTACTTCACAACTATTCAACACTGACTGAAAAGAAACCGTGGTTGTAGCGTCAGTAAATATTTGAGGCACTAGATGTCTGAGGCTCCGCTGGCATTGGGCGAGGCCTGGCAGTCGATACTTCGTTTCATAATGTGAAATCTGATCCGATGTTAGGCTTCAGATGTGCTGTGCTGCCTGGTTGTACCAAACCCACAACGCTCCCTAATATAATAGCAGAACAAACATGACACAGTCTCATAATCCAGCTAATGGGGAGACAGAGCGGAGGCAATTTCCCACATTCTCTGAATGTCAGAGATGAGTGTGGAAGGAAACAATTAGTGAAAGGGGATAAAGAAGATGGAGGAGGACAGAGCTGACCGCAGCTTGGAGTCCATCAGCTGTTCTTCGCAATGCCCATTAGATTGGGCTTTAGTGATTACAAGAATTGGAAATTGCAGTGTTTACTACAAGCTTTATTATTCTGCTCAGCATTAGTGGGCAAGTGATCCAGTAAGCGTTTACTGCTCATTAACAACACACCCCTTTTTTTTCCCCCACTTGGACACTTAAAAACTCACAAAATCTGACCTGAACTGGTGCGGTGGGGTTCTGTACTCAGAGTGGTATGGTTAGAGGAGGGAGAAATAGCATAATGGGACTTTGGAGGAGGACAGTTACAGAAAAAGACATTGAAAACCGAGGTGAACTTAGCTTAGCCCACATTTGTGTTGACTGTAATTGTCCCGCCAGCGGTACCTGTGAGTTTCTTCACCGGCTGCAGCCTGACACCGATGGCCTGGTGGGCGAGCAGTGGGGAGGAGGGCAAAGAGCGCGACACGCCCTCCATGATGCGAATGTGCTGCATGCCCTCGGTCATGGAGAGCGGGGGAACGGCGTAGTCTCCCTCGAAGGCACAGTCGCTGTCTATGCTGCCACCTTCAGAACAGGAGAGCGAGAGATGTTTGTCTTGAACGGAGCATTAAAAATGCATAACACTGCGATGCTGGTGGGGGAGATGCAGGATCAGTATCCGCTATAGAAACAAAGAAATGCCACAAACACATTCATAGAGATGGCATTTAACTGAGAAAATGGCATTTAATTCTAAAAAAAAGAAGACAGTTTTTAGTTAAATCACATGACAAAAAATAAGGTGGACAAGCAAATAAAAATATACAATGATGTTAAGAAAGTGCAACTTGTTTCACTTCTATGGTTTATTGCATAAGAACATCATCATTTGTTTTTTACCAGGTAGCCAAGGTTAATAAGCTCAGGTTTGTTTAAAAAAAAAAAAAAGAAAGAAATAACATGACAGAATACACACTAACTAAAAAAGTCACTTCCAGAAATATACAATCGAATCAAGCCAATACAATCCGACAATATAAACAGAGTAAAAAGTCTTTAAATTCACTTTATAATGCAAGCTGGTGAAAAAGTTTTAACTCTGCAGCAATCTCCTCCAACAGTTTGTTTCTGTTCCTCCAAAGAATAAAGTGGCATGGTATCTATTTCTCTTAATTTTTGTTGTACATTTTGATTTAATTGGAGAAGGTTTACCCTTATAATCCAACGTAAATCAGAGTTAAGCCTGAACTTATTCATACTTATGGAACATTTAAGTTTAAAATCAATATTTTCTGATTATTAATGTTCTTTTTCTGACCACAAGTAGTTTAAACAAATTGGAGCAGCCCAGACAGACTCCTGACTTGAACCTGTTAGAGAATCCGTGGAGGAAGCTAAAGATTAAGGTGATGACAAGGAGGCCTTCCAACCTGGTTAAAATACCAGTAGAAACATGACAAAGACTTAGTCAGTGGTTTTAAAAGGGTTTGATTGATGCAAATAAAGAATTCTCACAGTTTTTAATACCATTCAGAATAACATAAAACAGTACTATACATTTTCTTTAAATAGCACCTATATTATTAACATCTATTGTTTTATTATCTTTTGAGAGATCTCCATTTCATTTTTGTGCAATAGCAAGTTAAATTAAGGTGACTAAGCAAAAAAATGCTTTGGCTTTAATATAAGCAGCAGATTTCCCCCCTCCCCCCAATGATTAAAAACAAATGTTCTGACAAATCCTTCCAACTCTTAGCAGTGTTCAATTAGCAGTTAATTCTTTTGGGTGTTATCGAGTTGTGTTGATTGTTTTCTCCTTATATCTTCAGCAGCTGTATAAAGTGTATGCTCTTTAAATGGAGTGTTTCACCACTGGATTGTCCCTGGATCCTATCAGTGCATCATCTGTATTGAGTGTAAAGGCTAGCATGACCTAAAAGCAGAAACAGCCCTGCAGGCAACATGTGCAGCTTGCATTCGCTTTTCTACAAACAACAGCCAATGCAACCTCTAATCTCACTGAAAAACAATACTCCACATTTCATATATAATAAAGGGGCATTTTCTAACCACATAAAATGTGTTTAGAAAGATCAAAAAACAAAAAAGAAAAGGAAAAAAAAAGAGCACAGTCATGACCATGCGACTGTTTCACAGTAAAGCTTTCACAATGAGCAGTAATTGCAGGGTATAACCAGCCGCTCGCCATCTTTAATCAACTCTGCTCTGCTTCGAAAAGCATAAATTATAACAATTCGGGATTCTTAAAAAGATTACACACTCACATTATTCAGTTTTAAAACACCTTCAACGGGTGGCTTTAGATCCCTGCAGAGAGGCTTGCCAAACTAACTGGTCAAGCTACAGTTTCACATCACGCAGCAGCTGCAACGGTGGGACAAGAAGTCATTATCAAACACCGGTTTGTGACAAGTCCCAGAGGAAGTCTGGGTGGCTGTTAGAAGCGGCTGCTGTGAGAGCGAATACACATGTATGAAAACATTTGGTGTGAATATCAAACACACACATACATACACACACGCACACACTTTCGTCTCTTTGTGGCTCTGGATTTGCTCCAGTCATTCACTTGGAAAAGAAAAGGGGAGGGGGAAAAAAAATGGGAAAACAACAGCCAAGAGTCGTGGTTACTTCCAAGAGTATGGAAATTGTCCACATGTATGCAGACTGTGCAGGGAAAACCAGGGAGGAAACTTGGTATTTTGGTTGCAATTATCGCTAGTCCAGATCCAACTCGATACTTTTCCAACCCAACCCCCCAAAAAACGAAGAAACCTCTCAGTTATTCTGTCACCAACCAATTAGCAACCACAAGACTAAAAAAATGCAACATTTTACTATAAAGACAAAGTCGTTAAAAAAGTAGAGAAATTTATAGGATGATTTTAGGATTGACTGTTCGGTGGAAATCTAAAAGCCAGCCCTTTTTTCTGGTCAGTGAAAACCCCATGTAAGTGCTATCAGTTCCCACTAACCAGACCACTCTTCAGTGTCTAAGTTAATACTGAGGGAATACTATTAAATGTTAAGAAAGGGGAAGCACAAAGATGTAAGAAACTATCTGAAACACAGAAATGTCGTCTGTTCAGATAACAGTTCAGGATGCAGTTAATTTCAGCACTGATGTTTAAAAGTTTCATCAGAGGAAGCACAAGTGGTGTTTAAATAAGTAAAGATGACGGCAAAAATATCTGAAGAAATAAAAGAAGGAATGGAAAAAAAATAATAAAAATCCTTTTTTTTTATCGTTAAAAATGTTGTTTCACAGTGAATCAAATACTTCCTTTCAAATCCTAAGAGTTGCTTATTTCAATAACAATGATCTTTCAGTAAAAAAAAAAAAAAAAACTGATGTGACTTCTGCATTTTACTATCCTTTAAAAATTCTCATTACCACCTCGAGGATTTGACTGCAGTTTATGATTTTAATAATGCAGACGCCTCTCTAACATTGAGCTGTTTTAAAGGAGCTGCATTATTTTGCAGTAAAGTATACGGCATTCGGACAGTTTGATGTTTAGATTATGCAGAGAGCAGAAAAAAAGCATTTTGTTATATGTGTCTCTTAAAAAAGAAATGTAATCGGAATTTTGCAAAGACTTGGTGGTTAGAAATCAGCCACAGACTCTTTAATTGGTGCATCTCTAATTAAGAAAAAGCAAAACACCGGACGAAGCAGTACATTTTTATTTCCAAAGAAAGTCAGACAACCAGTCAGTAAATAATATGTGTTGAACTAGAAAGCTGAAAATCGTTCTGATCTGGGGCAAAGACTATACAGCTGGAGAGAGAGCACCAGCCACACTTGTGGGGTGAAATCTAAAGAATTAAAGAACTGAAGGGCAAAATGATGGTGTTTTATTTTAGACCGTGATGAGAGATGTGCAGGAGGGCCTCTCCAGGCCTTGAAATGAGCACAAAAACACCTACTCATCAAGGTGCTTAGTTCAAAACATGCACAGGAGGAGGGGGAGGCGAACAGCACAGCATCAGATTTTTGTTGCTCACAAAATTTCCTGCAAAGCCCAGGCATTTGGACCTCTGCAATAAACAGCCCGTTTCCCAAGGAAGACGCTCAGATTTACAGACAGAATTACAGGAACATAAAATTCATACAGTTCTCTCCCTGTAAGTATAACTTCATTTCCAGCAGTCGTAAACTATTTTCCTATAAAGCTGAGTAAAATACAGCCCACTAAACCAAAACTCAATAGACTCCCTGGGCAAAAAAAACATTAAGGGAGTCTGAAAAAGAATGGTGAGGAAGAAATAAAGAAGCAAGGACACGGAAAGAAACCATCGTTTACCTTGGCCAATGTGGCTCAGATGAGGGTCCAAACTGGGCGAGCGGGGGTCTCCAAAATCGTCGCTCCCACCATCTGCAGAGGAGGAGCAGACAGAGAAAGATAGGGAGTGAGCGCGAGGGTGAGGAAAGCAGGGCGAGGAGGTCCGAGCCAGCAGGAGGGCCACTTCCTCGTCTCCGATCAGCCAGGTGTGTGATCGGAGAACTCCCAGCAGGCTGCTCACGCACAAACTCTCGACACCCTTCCTCCTCGGGCCCAAATGACCCCTGATTGTTACGAAAGGGGACCGTGGTGCCATGCTCCACTTTTTCTGGCTCCCCATGTTTAAAAAGAAACAACTAAAGGCTCTTCTAGATAAGAAAACTGCTTAAATTACAGTCGATGTCGTGTGCAGCTGTGATGAAGCTACAGTCAAAAAGCTCAACGGGCGTTATGGTTCACTAAAAGAGGATCAGCATAAAAAAAAAAAAAGTGGGCGTTTCTCTGGATAGATGCACATCAGGGGAATGATAGGCGGATCAATCAGGCCCAACCGAGCAAAGAGGCAGATGAAGCTACAAACGAGAGAGAATCAGTGGATTGTTTCATGATAAATCGTTAAGCAAGAAGCGTAACTTCAGATCACAGGAAAATAATAGAAAAACTGACCAACCGCATTTATAATATGCAGGTAAGGATACAGACAGAGTCCAAAGAACAACACCGAAAAACCTGGAGAACTGATGACCAGGGTAAAAAGGTTAAAATAAACCCACTGGGAGCAAAGGAAGTAGTCGGGGTCACATTGTGTTTCAATCACGCATCACACCATCAACTCATAAAACCCAAACAAATAATTCAGTATTATCTCTGCCTTCACAGATTCACACAATGTTATCCAGCAGCAGCACAGTGGGTTAGATTGGCTCGCTGGTGGAAAGACCAGGCTCGTCGATGAACTGATAGAATAAGCTGTGGGGCATGACTGTGTGAGAACTGGGTCGACCTGACACCGACACCGACTGCAGAGCCAGGGTTACTCGGTTACCAAATATTTCTGAGGTTCAAATTCCACATGTTCAGACTCAAAGTTTAAGAGTTACTAGTAATTTTGAGACCCAGTCCTCAACACCTCTATGATTTTATTCCAGATGGATGACGGACGGATGTCACTTTTAGACAATGGATTTAGGAATAAAGTTTGTGACAAATATTTTGCACATTCTGTTTCCTTTTGTCCACAACTGTCTTGGACTGGAAGACGTCTAAATCCAACTCCATACTTTTTCAGAGTTTTCCGGATTGAACGAAATTCATGTAGCTATCTGCAGATTATTTTTAAATACTCGTTTCCCATGACTAATGAGCCAAATTTACAACTTCGAATGAAAAAGGAAATTACTTAATACACCAAATCATGTTGTATATCAGTGGAAATCAATGTGGACCTTAAAGATACATGAAGTAGTGAAAAGAGTTACATGCAGGCTTATTAAAAAAAAGAGAGAGCAAAAGAGAGAGAGAGAGAGCGAGAGAGGTGAACTTAAGGCACCATTAAAATAAACTAAACACTTTGAGGCACATTTGATTAGCAGCCAAAAACAAACAAAAAACTGAGTCACACTGACATTTTACATCTGAGGAGGTATTAACAAGTAAATACCTTCATTTATGAACATGGTAATCTCATTTAAATTTACACTCATACTGAATTACGCCTGAAAAGTTACAATGGCTGCTGGAAATGAAACACATCCAGCCTTCTCAGTGAGAAATGAGTTCATGCTCCCACCTATATAGGTTTTGGAAGAGAATAAAACGCCTTTTATTAACCAAACTACAAAATGTTATTATGCGTGGTATAATTTTCATTCACCTACATACACTGCTCCTCTCTAATTATCAGTGATTGCTGATCACAGAACAATGATTGCATGTTATTTAGCACTGAATTACAATCACTTATCTTTTAGTGTACTTCCCATCAAACATTAACTTTTTGTGCCATAATTAAACATTAGTTATTAGTTAACAGCTTCGATTAAATTAAATTAATTTCATTTTTTATTGCTTCAACGGTTTTGATTTGGCCAATACTTTTCTTTAAGAGCAATATTTGTCATGAAAATATTTCAATTCAATTTCTAATTTCAAAAACATACTTTTTAAAGATATACTGTTCAGTTTTGTGTGCCAGTTTCTGATCACTGGTGTTTAAGTTGCTTTGACCTCCCTGTTGCAGTTTTTTTTTTTTTTTTTTTTTTTTTTTTTTTTTTTTTTTTTTTTTTCTTTAGGGGTTTCTCCTAAAAAAAAAAAAAGTTAAAATTTTTTAAAAAACAAA
>NW_015112819.1:406908-461289 GCF_001443285.1 Poecilia latipinna
TTTTTTGTGGCAGTTTTCTTATCTTGTTGTTTGTTTTTCTTTTGCCCCCCTTTCTGCGTTTTTTTTTTTTTTTTTTTTTTTTTTTTTTTTTTTTTTCTTTTCCCAGTTCAGGTTGCTCATTAAAAAACATAATGTGAAATTATATGAGAACAGCAATCGATATAGTTTTTCCTAATCTTTACACCCTGAGCATTCATTAATCTTTAATGTAAGGAACAGAGGCAACACAGGAAGCTGTTGGGTTTTATAAATTTTAAGACAAATATGAAATTATTAAAACTGGCCTTAGCAGCTTGCGCTATCAATTAGCATGATTAGCAGCAGCCTCTGTTTCCATATAGAATGCAAGTCCCTATTTTACCTGAAATTTCCTAAAGGCCACCTTCATTTAAACTACATTTAATGATGAACAGAAGCTAAAACCTTAAAGTGATAAAACAGCAAGCTTACTATATTGTGAGGGGGTATAATATTATTTACTCAGAGTGCTGCTCTCTCTCCCTCTTAAGCAGCTTGAATGAACCTCAAACATCTTAACGTGGCTAGAAAATAAGACTTCCCTTTTATGCAACTAACTTTGCTTCCTTTCCTTTAATTTTATATACCGTCCTGTTACTGAAAATCACTAATCTCACCAGTCTGAAAGAAAAGTGCACATTGGTTTTACTGTTCAGTTTTCACATTTGATCAATCACAAAGTTTAAACTCATCAATATTTTATTTTTTTTTTACTTTATTTTTCCTTTAGATAGTTCTCAATTTCAGTCTTATGCAGTAACTTTTGAAAGTGATAGGTCTGAAGACAATAAAAACAAAAAAATCAAACTTTTCAAAAAACATTATTTTAAATGCTTTCACCGAAATGCAAACCCTTTAAGAAACGGCATGTAAACTTTAAGCATGGCAATTTAATGTTTCTGTACATTTATTCTCTGCTAGAGCTAATAAGGGCACACATATCACTGCTTTGGCAAAAGCGCTACAGTTATTGGCTAGGATGTGAAAAGAACCCAACAGTTTGTACATGTGCAGGAACATCTCATACAATTGCAACACAAGTGTTTAATCAAAGAAGGGTAAACTGAAACCTTTTGAGATCATTCTGTGCTAAACGGATACACGCACAAGCTGTTCCTGGGTTTCTGTCAACATCTGAACTAGAAGATGGACTCGTAAAAATAAAGGGTGGAAAAATAAAAGCTAAACTGGAAGAATATTTAAAAAAAAAAAAAGTAGCTTGACGGTGAAAGAACCCAGAATTTATGAGTCCAGAGACTTGCGTCCTTAAGCTTAATGAATTCACTCGCTGACAGCCCCATGACTTGGCTGTTTGGTTCAGCACCTCAGCTCTTCTGTAGTTTATTGCCACTTTGGGACCTTAAAGTTACATTGCCCCCCAAAACAAAACTAGGTCTCAAAGTTTCTTAGCAGGAAGAAAAGCAGTACACTAATTAAAACCCAGTTACTCGCCATGTCACGGCCCATTTTTCTTACGCTTCATCAAAATAACACAAAGTATGCCCACGAGTAGTAATCACTAGAGCCTAAGTAAGTTTCATGCATTATTCCTGGTAGCCTTGTCGGTCCTAATGAGCACTTGTAAACATACTACATACAAAAATGGCTGCAATATTTGAAAGTAGCCTCCAGGAGATCCCCTTGACCTTTGTATTCACAGACTTACTGATTAAACCACAAAAAGATGTTGACATTGCTTAAGTTAAGTCAGCAGAATTAAAATGAGGGCATATTTATCTTTTTAAGCAGATCTTCCACAATGCTTTAGGGTTCACCTGTCAGAGTTTAAGGGCATACGTTCTGAATGTTATATATTTACAGTCATATTCAGTAATTTGGAATATTATTGAAACAGTCCTTTATGTCAGAAACTCAATTCACCAAGTGAAAAATATTATATAGAAAAAGGAGACACACAGACTAAGGTTTTCAGGCTTTTTGATTTTGATAATTATCATGATTTTTCACATACTCCTAAATTAAGCACAACATTTGAAGACGTCCGACTAATAAAAAGTGACTCCAGAAATGTTACAGAAATAAATTTTTAACAAGTGCTTTCAATCTGACAAATGAGCCTCATCAAGACTTTTATGTTCTAATGTGTGAAACAGAATTTATAAACATAAACAAAACATGTCAGTGTATTGAAGGAAATACCTGTGGTCGTGTAGTTGTTCATCGATTGGACAGTTTTCTTGAGACAGTTATCAAAGGAGAGTGAGAAAATGAAAGCTAATAATTTAAAACAACACACGAATGAGTACAAGCCTTTGTTTGAAATTAAAAAAAAAAAAAAAATTGTAGGGAGTTGACATTTTTGTCAAGACAAAATGTAGTTATTGCTCCATTTAACGCTTTTTTTTTATTTTTGTTCTGCGCTGCATTAATCTAATCAAGTTCGTTTTCTGTGTTCAAGAATGGATGGCATGGTTGTGAATGCCAGAACAACATCTTTTTGAAAATTGTTGGGATAATATTGGTATTTTATTGAAAATCACTTTCTTGGACAATACAACTATGTTGTTGATTCATATCCACCTGTGTGAAAACATCTGCAGGCCTCAAAACAAACTCTGTCCTAATCAGGTTTAATTTTCATTATAGCTGCATTAAAATCAGATTCACTGTAAAGTGGAGCACCTTAATGAATCACACTGTGTCGACATCTGCTCAGTTCTAAACTTAGCAGAAGTCTTCATTAGCACGAGCCTCAGCGTGAGCTAACACAGAAATGTCTGCATGGATACAAAAGATAAACACACACGCACACACATCTTCTGTTGGAGAGCTCGTTAAGAGCCCATTCTCCTCCGCTGCTGTGATCTGGGCCTGATCCACCGCAGGAGAGCGGGTGGGTTCTCACATCCTGCCAATGTGCAACAATAAGAAGCCACTTTCATCCAAATCACTACACATAAACAAGGAGAGAAGCAAAGATCCTAGAGTTGAAGAAATAATGGCTACACTAGTTGCATTTTTGGATTTATGTTGCAGTACACCAAGATATTGATGTTTCTATCTTTTCTGCAGTTATGTGACAAAATATCTAACAGACATTCAATGTGTAGTGCTCTGGATTACATTTTAGTTCTGCTTTTGGTTCTGGTATAAAGACGATTTCAGAACAGCTGTGGCTTGGGATCCGCAACTCAGACATTTGTTTTGACAAATTCAAGAGGAAAGCAGTGATTGAAACGCAGCAGGATGGCATAATCATGACAATAGAAAAGTTCAAATACAGACTCAGCAGCAATTTTAGTCATTTCTCTAAAATAAGACAATAAATATTGTCTTTGGAGATGATTTAAAAATGTGTGCCAGAAATGCAATTGGCTTAGTCAGGTCTGATTCACAATGTTTGTCAAAGTTTTCTCTCGGATATTTTTTTTCCCCAAATAGTGTTTGTGTAAGCATTTTATATACAGGTGCACAGCTAATAAAAATGAGGATAAAATACTTTTAACATTTCTAGAATAGTGTGTTTTCCCTCTGTTTGTGCTCAAAGCAGAAAACTGAAGTAACATTTTCTTCTACAAGTACCTCTCAGCTTACAATACTGTGGCATTCAGCTACACAAAGACACTATATCCTTCTGCAGGCTGTTGTGAAGCCCATTTATAAATTTCAGACCTTTTTAGTGTACTTGGAAATTTGACGATGATAGTCTTAGGGGCAAAAATTCAAGCTGTGACTTATAAAGAGTGAAAATAAAACATTTCAACGGCTAAATGTGTGTTTTGGTAAAGAAACGAGAGCTCTTTGGAACACGCTCGTAAGGAATGTATTGCAAAACTAGTTTGAAAAAAAAAAAACTAATCCCAACCCTTATAACTGCCTAACCTGTTGATTCAAGAAATCAATGATAGGAACTGTCTGACAGCATGAAGAAGGCTGAAAGATCCCAAAAAAGTAACACAATGCATGCTCCAATCTCATGAAAACAAATAAAGTTAAAGTTATTGGCATCTGCCAGTCTGAAAAGAGTTACAAAGCCATTTCGAAGGCTTTTGGAGTTCTGCGAGTTGCAATGAGAGCCATTATTCTAAAAATGCAGAATGCGCGGAAGAACATTAACCCTTAATAGGAGTTATTAGCCTACTGAAAATACTATTCTAATGACTCACACAGGAAATCACAAACAACACCTAAAGCACTGCTAAACTGACATTGATGGGAGCTCCCAGGTCAAAACCACAGTGGACGAAAGATATCACAAATACCGAATTCACATCTGCCAAAACAATCCTCTGGTGATCCCTAAAGACATTTAGGGGGAAAAAGGAAATTCTTCAGAAGAAAAACACCACACTGACAGTCAAATATGGTGGTAGTAGAGTGATGATTTGGGGCTGCTTTACACCTTGGACAACGTGGCACAGCTGATGGAACCATGGATTCTGATCACTGCTCATTTGGGTTACGCAGCAGGACGACGAGTCAAAACATGCTAGCAAGTCCACTTCTGAATGTGTCAAAAAGAACGGGAAGATTATGGACCGTCTTAATCTGGGGCTTCAATCCAACTGAGGTTTTCTGGTATTACCTCCGACTGGCTATTTACACTAGTTCAGTCACAAAGTTGGGAAAAATTCAATCTCAGTAATGTGAAAGAATCATTGCAAATGATCACAAATGCTTTATGGCAGTTGTTGACACCAACTGGGGCAACAACCAGTTCTTAAGTTTCAAATAGTCGATTCTGGTTTGAGTCAAACACACCTTCATGTAAGTACAGCACCTCATACCAAACTGAATGGCTGCATTCATGCTGCACTAAATAAACAGATGTTGGCAGGTTTCCTACCAGAGTAAAACCAACTTAAGTGGGAACTATAGAATTTTAATTTTCACAAAAAAGGAATGTTAAATTTGACATGATCAAACTATTACTTTCTTCTATTATGAAGTTTTAATGCATACCGATTGGAGAAAATTCCACATGACAGCCAATCAGTCAAGTCTTAGGCGATTTGAGGGTGATCCAAACGGATCTGCAAGGCTGAGGGTGTGAAGTGTTTGTCACAGGCTCTATTACCTGCAGTGACAGGCTAAAAGACAATCCTGTCAACTCTTAAGAAGTCTGATATTGAGGGAGGACAGGCTGCAAGTGGGTCGGAAGACTCCCAGGAGAGAGAACATAATGTTATGGACCATTGTTGTTGTGAGTCTGTGTGGATGGTATAATGCAAGTGCACAGGCAGCAGTTTCACAAGCTGTTAACTGGAGGTAGGACAATGTCTATATCATTTTTGATTAATGTGTGATCTACTCTTTTACAGCACAGAAAACTGGTCAGTCAGAGCGCAAGCAGGCAAAACACAGGGCGCCGTGTGGGTAGTTAACAGATCTGAACTTTTCTGAGGCAAACCCCCTGTTGAAGTGAACAAATCAACAAAAACAATGTTGAGTGCACAAAATGGGTTTTCACAATCTCATTTTGTGCATCATAGATATAAATCCAATGTAAAAAAAAAAGCAAAAAATAAAAAAGCAAACATACTTCCCCTTCAGTTTTTCAAAGTTTCCTCTTTAAAGGGTCATAAACAAAAGAAATTGTGCTTTCTAAAGTACCAGCAGGGCAAATAATGCAGATGAATCTTTGTTGCCGAAGCTGTTGCTTCCTTGTTGTGCCTGCAAATTGGTTTACCCGCAGAGAGCAAACTGTAAATCAGTGGCATCTTCCAATTTACCAACCAGCAGCAGATGCAATAAAAGAAGAAATTTCCGTATGCCAGTAAAGCCCAAAGTGTAACAGGGTTATGTCTCTTTGTTTTCTTTATAAACTGGAGAGCTAAAAAAAAAAAAAAAAACAAATACCAGGGCAGGTCTTACTGTATTTTTTAATGATTAAGCTCCATAAAAGCTGCTCCTTTAGTTCTTTTTTTTTTTACCACTCTTTCTTTGCTCTCTTCCAGTTTGACCAACCTCAGTTGGTTTAAAGTCGAGTGACTGATAAATTGTTTCTATTTTTATTTTATTTTAACTATTTCAGTTTAGGATAATTCAAAAAAAGCGAGCTCTTACTTCACCACAGCTTTGCTGCTTTTGACTTTGTTCAACCTACTCAGTTTGCGTTGTGTTTTTGTGGGCTATTTTTCCTGATACATTTAGTTTCATTATTAATATTTTTGGGAAACACTTTTAAAAGTTCTTACATGTTTATAAAATGGTTTATGGATTGAGCGTATTGGGACATACTCATATTAAATGGGTACTGACTATTTAAAGTAGGCAGCGCAAGAATAATTAGAACAGTCTGTATATATGTGCGTACATTTTTAGACATATTTTCTATACTCCAGTCATTTTAAACTCTGCAAATAACTACATCAACTGGAATATGAAAAAAATGTGATTCTATTCATTTGCTCAGAAACTGATTCATCATATAGATTCAATATATAACCTAGTCAGAGACTTCAAGTATTGATTTATGTCAACCTTGATATTGTAGATCTGATTTTAAAGAAATTTTATGCAAGATTGATTTTAAAAAATGGATATTTGGTGCAGGAATTTTATCTCATGAAGTCTTTCTCTTAATTACAGAATCAAGAGAATGACTTCTGACAGAAACGCGACCAACGCCCTTTCCAAGCAGGATTGACCAATAAACATAATTGCTACACAAGCTGTCTACTTAGAGAGCACTGCTTCCAGGCTTAGTAATGGAAAGTTGAGTAAAAGGTGAAAATGTGGTTGAAAAATCTTCTTTTCAGATGACAAAAAAAAAAAAAAAGTATCTAATTTGGTCCCAGAGTTTGGAATCAGAGAGGAACAGAGTGCAAGCTGCTTGATGTCCAGAGTGAAGTTTCCAGTTTTTTAGGGAACTATGTCAGCTGGTGTTTTATTAACCGTCTACTTGTGCATTTTGTTTTCCCTGTTTCCCCAGCTTACCTGCTCAGGATATCACTGTGCTTGGTTACCGTCAAATTGGCCTGATCTAAACCACCGACCCACAGACAAGCTGAGGGCCACGATTAAAGAAATAATCCACGCAAAATTAGCCCTGTCCAAGAATATTCTACACATTTTTTTTTTTTTTTTTCAATATTACAATTAATTGAGATGCAGTGGCCATTTTTTTAAACCAAAGATTTGGCCTTAACTTATCCAAAACACAGAACAGAAAGTGTAGTCTTGGCATGAAGGAACACTATACCTTCCCTCTACCCTACAGGAAAGCCTGGAGCATCTCCTATCCTGGCCACTGAGGTTCTGTACAACTGAAGGACAGCAAACAGCATGGTGGCGGCGACAGGCCAGAGAGGTGACGCATATGAGAGTGGCTGAGTGCGTCAGGCTCTGGCTGACAGCACCACGACTCAGCAGTGTCCTGGATGGATGGAGGTGTTATGATGGAGGAAACAGGAAGAAATGGAGAGTGTGTATGTGTGCAACAAAGCGAGTGAAACAGGAAAAAAAAAAAAAAAAGAACTGATATGCCCCAACTCCTACGCTGCCATTTGATGCTGAATAAAGCTATGTTGCAGCACTGAGTGGGTGGGATTCGTTTAAAACATATAAAAATAAAGGCGGTGAATAAGAGTCTGGAAAAAATGAGAGGGGCTACATTAAGCCTCTCCTACCTTCAGACTGAAACACCACTGGGGTTACCTCACAGAGCACAGAAATGAAAAAGCACGCAGCAAAAATAACCAAGCGGAATTGGATACATATTCAGCTTTGTGTGCTCTATCACAAACAAGAAGAGGACAAAAAGAGAAATAAAAACTGGATATGGCTTCTGGTCTGAAGAATTTGTTGTTGCATATTTTCAGGTTGCCTTTCTTTATCTGTTATAAATGAAGCAGCTGACTGGCCTTAGGAGGTACTCCACCAGGTAAAAACAAAGAAATGAAAATTGATATCAGAATGCTTGTGCTAGCTTTCTAACATTAGCTAGAATTAGCTAATGTTATCCAAGTATAAAATTAGAACGCTAGCTAATGCTAGCATTCTATGTTAGAATGCTAGCATTAGCTAGCATTAGCTAGCATTCTAATGCCAGCATCTCTGTTTTGTCATTTATTACAAAGATTACAGAAGGAAGTCAGTCAAAAAGGAAGCAAGTAAGCAATCAAACTAGTTTTTATAGAAAGTAATATGCAGTTAAAGTTGGTTAACTGGTGAGACACTCATAAAATCAGATCTACAATAAAAATGTGTTTTTCCAGTTAAATGTGGTTGGTGTCCCTGTAAATTTCACTCTATGTTCTGCCTAAAAACTCAGAAAAACAGAGCACTAAAAAATAATTTTAATGCTCTATTGAACATATCAAGCTCCTGACTAATTGTTTCAGGACTAGTTGAGCTATAAGCAAAATGCAGAACATTTGAAAGCTTGCTGTAAATGAAACCTGGCATAGTGGTGCATTTTTTTCTTTATTTAGAGCAACATCATCCCATGTTCCCTTTGACCTCAGGGTGTTTGCAGCAAGAGAAGGAGTGTTCAACTCCCGCTAAGCTTGCAGATGCCACTTTCTGCACCGGCGAAGAGTGTTTAATGAGAAAAACTTGGAATCCTCATGAATTCACACAGAGAGGCTGGGAAGAAAAGGAGCTCCTGCTGCAGTCACAGTTCATTCATTATTGTGGATGATTTCTACTGGCTTTTAAATTGCCTAATGACTGTGAGGAATATTACCATACAGCGCTTTTAGAGGAGTGCTTAAAATTTGCTTCTGTTGCTTAAAGCGTTCTCCTGTTATTACGACAATTTGTGAGCTTAGGAACGGAAATTTGTAACACACTCAAATCTTGCTTCTTTTGGAAGACGTGGGAACTTTTACTTACATCAGGTGAGCAAAGTGAATCCTGTATAATGGAACTATTCATACAATATGGGAGAAAAAAAAAATAAAAACTCAAAATTTCTGTGAACGATTTTTCGAAATCTCCAAGATTTAGAATGACAACGGATATTTTACACAAGTCTGTACAAAACGTTTCAAGTGTGAACTTAAATCCAAGTGACCTACTGTGCCAGGACCTTATCTCTGAGTAATGCTTAAATTGATCGTAAGATGGTAAATATGTTTTATAGCCCTGCATTTAAACTTCAGATAAATAATTTCTCTCAGTCATTATTGCAGCATTAAATAAATGCAAACAATTCCGGTCATTCTAACTGACCAAACAAATCAATGAACATCACAGTTTGTCTGATATTGTGCTAGACAGTGCATGCAAGCTACTGGTTTCAATGTGATATAAGAAATGCTTGTTTCAAAAGTTATCTGCCGCCCAGAGCGCTGAAAACAAAACACAAGAACCTAAACAAAGACCCATAATAAAAATAAGTCTCACTGCTTTCCTATGAGCCACTCTGCGGTTATTACTCGCTGCATTGTTACGCACTGGTTCGCCTGCAGCACTAATTATTTTTCCTGTTTATTTCAGACTGTTGATAAGTCTACTATTAGATTTAATGAAAAAGAAACTGCCAAGGAACAAACGAGTTCTCTAAATTCCATACCGCATTTAGCTCCACAGATCACAGAGGTCGGCTAACATAAATAGGCTGCGTAAAGTTCAAGAAATTTAATAACATTCAGAGAAACAGGCTAAACTCTATCCAGTGTTGATGCCACGGCTCCGGGCGTCGGATTTGCGCACGGTGACACGTATAAAGACCGAATCCTGTCTCGGGGAGTTGTGCAGAAGTCAGTTTTAGTTTCCATGGACCGTCTACAGGCTGCATGACTAATCATTCTGTTGAGTGGCTATTTGATGATATTCATGTTGAAAGAGCTGCAACCCTGAAATTAGTCATCATTTAATGGAATTCACCGTAACGGGGGGGATGCTACTTTTCACCAACACAAAACAGCCTCAGATAAAAAAATAAATAAAAAAGAAGACCGATTTTGGTTAAAAAACTTCAAAATGAAAGAGTACCATTTTCAGCTTATTTCTGTATTTGATGATTCAAAGCTTCTTATGCTTTTATTTGCACAAGAGATACCACTTCCCTTTGTGTGACACCAGCTGAATATGAAAAAGGGGTAGCAGATAAAACACAGCGTGCAGTGACTCAAGCACAACCAGAGGCAAAGAAAAGCAACAGCTGTAAAGGCGCTGCACCATGTTCGACAAAAGCTGGCCAGGGGCAGACGAGTGAAGTGTCATTTTGAATCTTGCTCGTCAGTCTGCAAAGGAAAAGCTATGAGGTTGCGGGGAACTAACAACCAGAAGTTGAAAATGACCAACGGGAGCCCAGAGAAGAAACAAAAAAAAAAAAAAAACGAGACGGAGAACGACTAACGGATAACGCGTGAAGGAAGACCGTCGTTTGCTCTAGCAGTTCTCACCCGCAGTGATGCAATAACTCACTCTGTGTTCGGCGTCACTGTGACGACAGGAGGTGGAAGAAAAACCACATGTGCTTATATACACGCAGATAATGCCAACGCGGTATACTTGAAATGCAACAGACGAGTCTGTAAGTGAAGGCGTGAAGGCCTGAATAATGAAATGGACATTAAAAAATAAAAGGAAGCTGCAGAGGCACAGCAGACACCAACACTTCCACAGGGCGTGGAGAAAGTAGGCTAATGTCTGCGGCTGTGTATCTTTTATCACCAGTATGACAGCTTCACCATATACCGGGCTATATTTAGAGGTGAGAATATATATGTGCACATACATTGAAATGGACCTTCTTCTCCATTCACATAAAAAGAGGTAGCAAGTCAGTTAGAAGATGGCAATTTTCTGATACGCTTGATGAAACGAGTAAGATTAAGTTCAGATAGTACATTTAAAAACTGCTGAATAACTTGAGATTTTGCTGAATGCAGAAGTCCAGCGAAAAGTGTGAAGCTTAGATAGACTTCAGTTTAGCTTATGGATAAGTGTGTGTCTGTGAGAAAGAGACACTTATTAGTTTTGGCAGATCCTGCTCTTATGCATCAATTTTTTATATAAAGGGTTGCCGTCAGCTGGGCACTTAATATTGCGTGGCAGGAGTCCATTAAAGAGACAAGTGGACATCAAGAGATGGGTTTAGCTCTTTTAAACAGTGTAGAAGAAACAAATACATTTGGTTTTTGTTAGCAGCGGGTTAGTTTAATGTCTCCCCACCCCCATTGAGCTTAAAGTGAAATCTCAATTTAATGAGGCAATTAAATTGAGAATTAAATTATCGAAATCTTCTCAAACACTTCTAAGAACAGAATGAAACCACGAAGGTCATGGCTTGTACCTCACTCTGAGCTCTTATAAATAAATCAATCATTAGAAGCTGTTCAGAACATGCAGTCTGACTCTGCATTCCCTAGACAAGCAATGTCTGAAAGATTATGATTTATCCTATTTTTTTCTCACTTATTTATGAATACTTGTACTTGGATTTTTTCACACCATTTTTTTTTTCCCCAAACACCTCTCTTACTGTAATTAACGTGATGTTGAACCAGATCAGTCACTCTGGCAGCATTTGCAAAGTGTTTGTGACGCAACAGCTCGTCCATTAACTGGCACAAAACACAGCATTAAAATATCACTTCAGTCGACGACTTTCTCCCATCGTTTCCTGTCCAATTTCTCACTCATTTTTACAATTCTGCAGCTCATATTTTGGGGCTGTCACAGTATGACAATTTCGCATCGTTATCATTGTGTTCAGGGTGCATGCACTTATTACCCGGAGCTGATTTTATTGCACTAAACAGTTTATATTTTAAATCTACATTTGATTGTTAGTTGTTGTTTTTTTTGTTTTGTTTTCAGGCTGTCAAAAAGTGGAGCATCTAGGCTTGGATTCAGGATCTCTCAATTAGAAATGAAATGCCTTCACTTGATGAGCGACACTCTGAGACTGCGTCATGCACAAGAAACATGCAAGTCAGAGATGTGTAATGTATACAAGTCCTGGTTTTATTCTCGTAGTTTTAGAATTATTGTATTTTCCTGCCAAATGCAAATGAAACTCCGTTGCTCACGTGCCTCCGAGATGTTCTGTTAGCGCTGCAGGGTTGCCGCATCATGAGTAGTTATCTCACATAGGTGTAGTAGCTCTGGATAGGAACATTATGCAGTTTTTCTTTCATGACACCAAACTAACCTTAGTCAATGTTTAGCTTTCAAATAAGAAAACTTGGGTAACACTTTATTCGAAGGGGCGTGCATAAGACATGACATAACACCTATTAAGAACATGAAGGAGTCTTCATGAATGTTTATGACTGTTGTCATGAAGTGTCATTCGGTAAACGATGACACTTTTAATGCAAATGTGCATGAAAAGTTGCATTAAGGGTGTCCAACTTAGCATTATTTGGCAAATAATTACATTTTTATGCAAGGTTGTATTAAAGCGTACGTTAAAAAATCAAATAAGAGAGCCAGCTTTGCATTAAGTGTCATTATTTGGCAGCTCATTTTAATTGAGCTTTTCAGACATTTGACTAAAATGTAATTGTGGTTCAGCCCCAGTCAAAATCAGGCCTGTTACTCCAAGAAACACATTAATGAAAACACAGTGTATGCTCTCAGACCCATTAGGATACGCTTATAGCAGTGAAAATAGTGCAAGTTATGATTCAGTATTTTACAGTTGACGTTTGCCAGTTTTGTGTGCGTGTCTAATTACATGTTTATGTTGGCGCCCACTGAAAATATATTCATATTTTAGCTTGGTTAAACATTACATCGCATAGTTATTGCGGTTTATATTTTTTCATGTTGGATTGGAGTTCAGTGATGTAAATTGTTAATATTTTTAATAAAATCTCCTAATATTTTGCATTCGTATCCAGAGCAGTTCTGTGTTTGAGGCAGACCAGACAGTATGCGTCCGGTGTGAGAGCGGTCTAATGTCAATGCTTGGACTTGCATTTGCCCTCCAAGAGTTGAGACTGGAGTTGTGTTTTGGAAAAAAAGAAAAGAAAAAAAAAAGCAGATCTCTAAATATCTCTGCTACAGATGATTGAGTTGGGGCTAAAACATAATTACATTTTAGTCACAAGACTGAAAACGAGCTGCTAAAGATAACTCTGCTGTTTACCTCTGGATGAGAGGAGATTACATTAAAATGATTTGCATCTGTGCTGGTGTGAACAAGCTATTTAGCAAAAAACAAGGGACTTTTCATTCTGGTCAAAGAATGGATAACGATAATAAATTCATTCAGCAATAATCACCATACATTTTGCACAACTAAAAGATCTGAGATAGCTGACACGCTGATCTAGTGAGTCAAAACCACTCAGAGTTCTGCTGTCCATAAACTGGAGAGAAGGAAAGGCGGAGGTATCAGACAGAGGAGATTTTGCGCTAAATGCAAGACGAGAAGACAGATACCATGAAACAGAGACAGCAGCGGAGGTGCATATGGGTTTGCAGTCCACGTCTCACAGTTGTGGTTCTCGCAATTACTGCTTTTGTGAAAGGAACCAACACTCCCCTTCGCTAACACAGCAGTGTACGAAGGGGCAGAGAGCAACTCGCAGGATTCCGACTCAGTTTATTGTGAACATTCTTAAAGACTCGCAAAGTAGTCGCTCTGTTTCTCTTTAAATGTTATGAAAACAAAAGTGATGAATGTCAGGATGAATGGTTAGTTCAACAGATAGACGGTGGGTAAAAAAAAAAAGGTATAATGTTTCCAAAATACATGCTACTTCCATACTTCTTCCTGTTCCTGTTTGACAATCCCAACACTGTAACATTGGCATGCTAAGTAAGTCACGGCACTTCCTGTTATTTAAAAGTTTGCGACATTGAGCAACCATAATAAACCCATCCAGATCAATAGTCACGATGAAAGACACTTTCCTGGGAAAAATAACAGGATGTGGATGGGGAAAATATATCTGATATGGACTGAAAAACATACAAATACCTTTATAAACATAAATTCATTTGTGTCCCATTTAACCAAATAAAAAGAGAGTTACTTTATCTGTTTTCTCCATAAAAGATTTGTATAAGTGACAGCAAGGTCCACCAGGAAGCAAAAAGATGACTAGAAGTTAGATTTAAAAGTGTTTTAGCACCTGCAATTATGAGCATAAATGGATGATGAACGAGCGGAACGAGTGGGACTTGACAAAAAGAAGATGAGGGGGAGGAACAAAACAACCACTCCAGAAGGAACGAAAGGAACAGAGAAGCAGCAGGAAGGATGTGAAAAAGAAGCCGTGATGAAAATGTTACAGCGCACAGATTGACAAAAAAAAAAAAAGAAACGAAGGAGAAAGAGGGAGAGAAGTGGCCGAGTAAAAAGGAGAAGACAATGATGGAGGAGAAAATTACTCGAAGGTGGGAGCACCCCGAGGGCATGAGGTGGACATTTGGTTATGAGATGATGCGGATAAATTGGGAGGCACAAGGACTTGGGGAACAGAAACGAGAGGGGAGGGAGGGAACGAGAAACAAAGTGGTGAAGACTCATTAGCCTACGCAGGGCTGGTACATTAAGTCTTCCCTGCTCTAGTGTTTTATCGCCCCCACTCCTCTCTCCTTTTGTTCTCCAGAAATATCCGAGTGGGCGGAAGAGAGTGTGTGAGGAAGAAGAGGAGAGTTGGACTACAAGTCAAGTGATGACAGAGAGGCAGAAAACAGGAAGACGTGTGACAAAGAGTGGAGAGGAGCAGAGAACAGGCCTGGTGTCTGAAGCAAAGTAAACAAAAAAAAATAAAAGAGGCTCATCTCAATAACTTATAAAATCACTAAGTAAAAAAGTTAAAACTCATATGTTTTACCAATTCATTGCACAAAGACAATGAATTGGTAAAACTTTGGCAAATTTGTTCTAGAAAAAAAAAGGGGGAAAGAGATTGGATAGACTAAAAGAAAACGGAACAAGACACAGCTTACCAAATTTTTGTCAGCTGGGAAACGATTTACAGATCTCTGAAACCAATCTCAGGCCATGCTGAGCTTGGTTTCAAATCAGTCCATCTTTGGCCTCTGGTTTGAACTGTAGCCTTTTTGTCAGTGCTGCTGTCTCCCATCAAAGACTTCAAACTTTAAACTTTCTTTTTCAGATTTGAGGACAGACCACCACCCTGTTGATGCTCTCCTCTTCACCCCTCCTCACCCACCGTCCATGCCTCTCTTCCTTGCTGCTTCTGTTTATTGACAAACCAAAAAATATTGGAAACAATCATCAAAAATAATCAATTATGCAGAAGAAACCTTTTACTGCAGCCATTAAGAGTTTAAAAGCCACAATTTGGATTTAACTTCAGCATAATGTTCTGCAGGGAGGACAGTTTCCATGTAGTTCTTTTTCAATTGGCCTTAGTGACCAGCTTTGTTTACGTCAATGTTTATATTTCAATACATATTTTGTTGCATCTTTTTTTAATTATTATTATTTTGACATATTTTTGATGTACAGGACAACCATAGGCTTAAGAGGATTGTAAAACCATTCAAGAGTCAAGATTGAGTAGAACTGCAGGCCGATTACCTCTATGACACATTAAAAATGCTTTTAGTTTTTTTTTTTTTTTTTGGTATTTTATAATATTCACCAAATATGAGAAAAAAACAAACTATGAATTTTCATTAGCTGTAGGCCATGCCACAAAAAAAAAAAAACTCTTCACACTTATCTACATTTTGAATTGAATTCCTGAAATGCAATAACTTTTCAATTACTTTTGGTTTTACTTCTCGAAAGGGAGAGTTAGAGGACATATTAGATATTTAGGAATGTTCATCTCTTTAAATACAAGATGTGATTGTTGAATGAAGGCGAACAAAAAAGGATTTGGGGGTAAGAATAAGTAATTACTGAAATAATTGTGACAATTCAGGAAAATAGTGCGCATTTAGGGGGATTAAATTAGGGCACGACGTATTTGTCAAAATTAGAAGAGCTTTTTAAAGAGATTTCCTGAAAGTCTGTCAACAAATGAAGATACAAAAGTATCGCAAACGGATTTTAATATCCAATTTAAGTGAGAAAGAGCCGAATGGATGACCATCTAATATAAAGTAGAATCATTTGACAAAGAAAAGGGATAGAACAAGAAACAAAGCAGGTATTTATGAAGAGATGAAGAATGACAAGTATCACCTTAAAAACATGACTTCTAATACTCATCAATAACTTGTTTTGGATTTATTCTTCCGATTGCTTTTCACCATAAATCTCTTCCACCATTAGTGTTTTATAACAGTGACACACACTGTCACACACACACACACACACGCATCTCATGCTTAAGGTGTGGCACGATGCTGCTAAGACACAAATTGCTGTGAAAGCCCGGGTCAAGGTGACTCCAAGCGCAGGAGCCAGTGCATAACAAACAAATCATCAAGTGGGGATTTAACACCAGCTGCTGACACCAGTCAGAAACCAAACAACACCCAGACACTCTTCAATCCCACAGCTGAACCCCTCACCTTTCAAAGTACGAGCTGAGACACCTACACAGAGGCTTTTCCCATCAACTGCTGCTCAGACTTGCAGGCTAAAGCAAACAAAAATACACAGAAACAAATAACAGGGTGAATAGTGCCTATTTTCTTCTGGAGCCTGCCCCTACCACTCCCTGTATTCAGAACTGAATTCAAAACATCAATGCGGTCCATCCGCCCTCCTGCCCCGATTCATCCGGCTCACCTTAGTCAGTCGAGCGCATGTCTGGCCAGTCAATAAAAATCCCGCAGCATGGTGGAGGAGGTCCGGAACAAAAGGAAGAGGCTGTAGGGACACGGAGAGGCGCAGGAAACAACGAAGGGGGAGAAAGGCAGAGAGAGGGACAAAAGATAGAGGGATGGAATAAAAAGGAAAAGAGGGAGAGGTAAAGAACGGTCCAGACAGGCTGAGAGCTCTCCACAATGTGAGCAGCGAGGGAGGGCGAGCACCAGGTGTCAGCACGCATACACTCACCGAGCCGAGCCGAGCGCGCACACACATGTACTCGCATACCCACAAAGCCGAGCAGACAGGCAACTCTCTCTCACTCTCATTCGCTTCCCACCTCCTCCTCCTCCTGTTTCTCCTCCTCCTCCTCCTCTTCTTCTTCTTCTTCTCACTCTCTGGCAGCAATAACTCTCCTCATCCTCCCTCTCACTCTGTAGTCAGAGTGGAATTCCTTAACCATTTCAAAACCAAAGATCCCGAAATCCAAAATGTTTCGCCATGTTGTTCAATGGCACTTCTTGTGATTGCACAATATTTGATAAAAGACAAAAAACAAATCATCTAAATTTGGTGAAAAGTAACCCCTCCCCTCTCTGTGTTAAATCACAAATCAACAATGATTAACTGGATTTCCCAACCAAAATTACTAAGAGTGACTATTTACACCTCACGTGGACTCTGTTGGCAATTTCCAAGGCAAAAACCACTGCCTACTAAGAGTCACGTATTTGCCAAAAAACTTATTCATGAGGCAAGAGGAAAAAATAATAATTTGAAGGGATTGGGGGGTGTTTTCTGTTAGATCTGTCTTAAAACTTAAAGCTAGACTAGAACATAATTTCCATCATTATACAGTCAGACAAAATGCAACAGTATTTGGAATGAACAATTTTCGGATCTTAAACTTGCCCTCCAAGCTTTACAACCCTCAAATATGGAGGAATTAAAGCAATTCTTTAAAGAAAATTATTGTGACACAAGAGAATAATTCATACATTTTGCAAAAATTGGTGCTACCAAACTGCTGCCACCAAAAGTGATAAACTAGTTATTGGGTTTAGGGGAAATTGCATTTTCACATAGGGCTAGATATTAAGCATATCTTTGTCTGACATCAATATTTATTTAAGTTGATATGTGTTACAAAAAAAAATGCAAAAGCAGAAGAAACATGTAACAGGAGCAAACACATTTCCACAGCACAGCAGTCTCTTCCTTTTTGCCACTTGGGGCCAGGGCAGGAGAAACAAATTGTAAATGCAAACATGATCTGGCAAACGTGATGCCAAACAGATTCTTGTTTATGCATCTAGTTTTGCATGAAATCCAGAGGGAAATTTTCCACTCCAGCTGCTAAATTTGCAACGACTTCAAGCAGCTTTCTGTTTGCTAACATTTGTCTGCTGTTCGCGTGATGTGAATTTATAGGCGGTTTACAGATTTTTTTTTTCCACTTCAGACCGCATCCTTTAATTCAAGTTTTCAGTTCAGCTGAAATCTGCAGCATCCAACATGGAGAATCTAATTACATTTTGGAAAAAGTACCTGTGGTCAGATGAGACAAAGATCAAAATGTAATTTTTTTTTTTCCCAAAATGACAAGATGAAGGTTCACAAGTCAACCTAATGGGTTTCAAATACCATAGCGTCTTTCAAGTATGGAGGTGGAAGCATCATGCTGTGGAGCTCTTATGCTCCCGGTGATAGTTGTGCACAAAGTTAATGGAAAAATGAAGGAGGGGGAAATACGTTAAATTCTTCCATTCTTCCACTTACTTTAATCGGGCAAAGTTGGGAGTTCCAAGAACACAATGATCCAAAATACACATCAAAACCGGGTTTGGAATGGATAAAGCTTCAATTTAAATTAACTCTGCCAAATACGCAAATAAGTGTGGTTAAAGTTTTGCATTTTCAAGGCTATAAAACTCATGAGGTTTTGCCTAAACTTAAAGGGGGGGGAAAAAAAAAGTCAGGATTGATTTTTATTTTTCAAAGATATTTTTTTTCTTCTCATGAACAAATATAATTATCAGCCTAGTTGCTTGAAAAAAATCATTTTCATATTTCATATATTGTTTTTCTCAATAAAATCTGGGATCTTAATCATCTCCCTTCTCAAGTACATCGTCATCTTTTTTACAACCATTAAATACAAATAAAACAGCCATAAAAGGAAACAACACAACATGTAGGTCAGGGTAGTAAGACCTGCTAAATATAAGTCACACTTCACCCTCTTATCTTCATTAAGCCTTCATCTTTAGTTGAAGATAAACCCGGAACCCCTAAAACACACAATTAAATCCTGAAGGTTTTCTCCTTAAAGCCTATGTGAATGTCTGAAGGGAAATTGAGGACAAGAGCCATAGAAGGAGAGCAAGAAAATAAATGGACCAAGAGGTGAGGGAAGGGAAAGATGCACGAGTTGCCACTATTGACGTTGTGATCAGAGACGGAGGAGAGGTTATACCAACGCTTCTTTACCCACGCGTCATGCTGCCCACTCCGTACCGCTGATGCTGAAATGCACGGCTCCCATGACAAAAGAGCAGCATGCGAGAGAGAGACTCCTACAGATTCCAGAGCAGCTCTCTATTTAAATGTCACTGTGCTCCAACACAGCAAGTGAAATCACTCAGAGAGATTGCGAGAGCAGCCGTCATACTGCTGTCAGTGGGATACTCAAGACCCTGCTGAGGGTAGTCGCAGAGTTGAGAGGGGAAAATCCCACAAATAACTGCAAAGGATTTATATGAAAGTCAAACATTTCTTTATATTTAGCTTACGGGGAGACGGGCTTTGTTTCCCTAAGTCTAAGTGAATCATTCTCCAGGCTTTGTTGAGTTCTTTGGACAATAGGCAGTTTCTTGGTCACAACACCCAAAGGTTCAGCCACAAAATGGCTTCTAAACCTACCATAATCAGGAAAAATATGAGTTTGTACAGGAGTAGGCTCAAGTTAGAGTCATCACATAGAGTTCAGTCCTCACATTCTTTCTGGATCGTGAAGAGATTGGTTTAAGCGAAGGATATTAGCTGCCTAGGTATAAAAACAAGAGATGGACTCATCAAGAGTTTGCTGGCTGATCTAATTTTTAAAACATAAATGTCAGCCAAATGAAAAAGTGTGTTGATTCACTGCTCAATATAGGCACTTTATACTTTTAGCATGGGACGGAGGCCCACAGCCTGGGCTGAAGTGTTAAGGAAGCCTCAGTTGCTTTACGCAGCCTTCAGTGTGTCTGCATTGTTGGGTCTTTTTTTTATTTTTTTTATCTAATACTTCAAAGATCTTCTCATGTTTAGGTCAAGCCAGTTTACAGGCCAATCAACTTCAAATAAAATGCTAACTTTACCTTCACTTATAAAAAGAAGACTTTTACCACTGACACCAAACCATTGCTTTTTCTCCTTAGTCCAGATAAGACATTTATTATGCTGTCTTTGCTGTAAGAAGTGGGTTGACATGAGAAATGTGGCAGTTGTAAAAGAAAAAAAAAAAAAGACATCCATGGTCAATACCTTGAAGCTTAACTCCAAGAAGAAATAATTGTGTAACGCCTTAAAAATACAGTACATAAGGGATACCATAAAAGATCACAACTATGTCTAGCTCCTTTGATATACAGAAGCTAGAGGACATTTAAATCTTTTGCACAACATGGGACGGAACCAGAAGTACTCCGTGACGAAGGCAGACTTGTGGCTCAACAAATGCAAAAAAACCCCGACAAGGACGTGCTTCACTGCGATTATACTGTCGATTGTGATACAAATGGAGCAACAAGCAGCCGAGTAGCATCAGCCGCAGATCATACACTCGACCGCATTGTTCTGTTTTATTCTGCAGTTGGTTTTGAGAGAATAGTGTCTTTGGACTGAAACAGCGTGTTGATATAACCAGGTGCCTCATACTTCCAAACTAAGAACACTGAGAGTCGGTTCTTTAACACACTAGCGAGTCTGGCAGATTCAGCCTCTCAGGCTTCACCTGTTGTAATTGGATGCAACACAACTGCCAGAAAAATTTGTCTGCTCACTTTCGCATGCAGCAGCTGTGCTTACACTAGTGGCCGTCTTCGTCCAATCGCTGTGTCGGCGGTTTGCAGAATCCAGGCAGGAGATGAAACACTGCTGGAGACGGGAGCAAATGTTTTGGCACCCCTACCAGGGATGTACAAAAAAAAGCCTTGAAATTGTATTTTACACTGAAAAAACACCAACTTGTAATTTGAGTGTATTTATTCAGTGTATTGCAAAATGTACCAGTGGAAGCTATATTCTTTAAATAACATTTTAGAAGTTTCTACCTTAGCTTTCAGGCTTACTTGAGGCTGTTGACATTTCAAAATTGAGTATTTTTTTGTGTCAGAAATGTTGGAAGCTCAAAATGATGAGCTTCCATCATTTTGGTGAAAATCTCACTCTTTCTGTTTGCCACAGCCTGAATCAACAAGACTACAAACTAAGTTTGAGTCTTCTTTACTTGATAAAATCTCCCACACAGAAGAGTGTTGTCACTGCAGTCTTGTAGCATTTAAAAACCTTCAAAACATAAGATCCACATGATAGAAATTAGATTTTCTCATGACATGAAGTAAGAATGGGTCTTTGGGAAGGCGGGAGAGATTCCAAGCTGTCACATTCCTGACCTTGAAGGACTTAAAAAAGGTCCTTTAGTAAAAGCGTATGGACGGCTGAGACAAGGGTGGTATGTGCATCATGCAGCTCCGCTGAAGCATAATGATGGGCCCATAAGTGCCTCCCACACTCCACAAGACATCAGAAAGCCGTTTCTGACACTTCGGTCACGTCGTCCATCTCAGCCCCCACACCCTTCTCGACTCTCCGTCGACAGTCTGAGTGGTCTTTGACCTTCAGTGTGCTTTCGCTTTGGCACCGCTTTCGTTACCACAGTTACCCAGACGAGGACACAGGTGCCAGCTGATGAGGTTAGCTGTTTTTAGCGTCCAAGCCGTCCACCTGATGGACTGGTAAATTATGTCTGACCCCACGAAGGAAGTGACTCCTCCTCATCCGTTTCAGTTTCGCAGGAAGGTCGCTAAGGTTGGTAAAGAAGAGCATTATCATGCTTCTGCAGGCTTCAGAAAGAATAATGAACCTTCTGCAAAGAGAGAGAAAACACGCAAAACTATCATCTAACGAGGATAAAAATCAGCTTATTGAGAAATAGGCAAACAGTTTTGTCTTTGACTTGAGAAGTTACTCAATGCGACCAACTCTCTTTTGGACCAGTGTATATTAACATAGCACCATTACTCTCATAGGACAGTTGTGTTGGCTCACAGTTGCCCAGGCAACACAGCATAAAGGCACCTCGGGATGTCAACAGCTGAAGGGTGAAAGTTAAATGACATTGCAGAAGAAGCTGAAGAAGGTCATAGACATTAGTCTGTTGTTCTTAGTAACCAAAATGTCAAAGCTCCCCTTTCAACAGCTATGAACCACACCGGCAGAATCTTTGTGTGAAGAGCGCTGCAAATAGGTTATTGAGCCACAGCATGATATAGAAAATGAGGTTTAGAAAATGTTCTCTACTGTGCAAGTGTTTTAAATCGGCAATTTCTGATTGCAGCATTTTCAAAAGCTACGCCCTACCACCAACTATTTCTCTTTAAAATCTACAACATAAGAATATCTAAGAATATATATATATTTTTTTTTTTACAGCCTGCTTTGAACTAAATAGTCAAAAATGACTAAGTAGCAGATGTAACATCTTACAGTGTGTCAGAGAGCATTAATAATGTTTCACAGGTCAGTATTTTTAGAAAACAAAAGCAAAATTATGATCTGTCCGACCAGCCAGTGACTGGTTGTGCCTCATCAAGCTAAAAATGGGATGATTCCGGCACAATATAATTTCTTCACAAAAAAAATGCTCTAGTGCTCAAAGTCATAGTGTTAACAGCATTGCTCTCATAAACCTCATGACAAAACAAATTATTTTTGCTCACAGGAAAAACAGGTCCAAGTGATTTGACAGTTCAACCAATAATATCCCCATTTGTTTCCACCACATTCCCCTCTTAGCCCTCCTACGTTTTTCATACATATATGCAAATAATTTCTTATTCATGAAGCTAACCACAGCATGTTATTTAATTTCTCATCAGTTAAGTATTTAGATGAATGAGAGAGATCATGATCAAAAACTTAATTTAACTGAATTGTATATATTTTTTGAAGATGCTGCACCACATTTTGACCAACGGGCTTTTTTTAATGCTTTTTTATTTTTCAAATTTGTGGTGAATGGGACCAAAACATGTCCCACATTCAGTAAGCCACCCCCCTCTGCAGGAGGACGGTGATGCCGCCTGTTAACAGGATCTGGTTCCATTCACTTTTCCTTCGGTTCATTAATACAGGAAGGAAGGGAACATTCTGCGGAGCAGTCGGTGCCAATCTGTCGCTCCGTGGAGATCAGCCAGAATCGGCTCCTGTTCAGCCGCTGCCCCTCCTCCGGGAGTTTCTTACATCTGATAATATTCCACAGGGGCAAACCTTTTTATCTCAGTGCGTATAATCCAGTCTCTAATGTTTAACGGTTTATATTGTATAGCTTGTTTTGAATGTGAGCAAGCAATATATATGTAAATGTACATCTGCATATAAATGTTTTGCAAATTCAACTCTGAAGCACATCAACTGCTCTGCAGACGTTTACAAATGTCTTTAAGCGAACACAGAAATAGACTAAATAATGAATGATATGAAAATGAGCCGATCTGGGGATAATTGTTGATCTATAGATCAGAGTTTGCAGAGGGATTGCACATAAATTAAAACATCAAATTCCAAGATGTCATTAAATACGTTTGGTCACAGAAACTGTGAGTGGAGTTGCAAAAACGTCCCGATGACACATGCTAATTTATTGCGTTAACAAAAAAGAGTGAAATGAAAACCAGAGCAGTTTTGTGGGATTTTAAGAAAGCCATAAATGAGCAGAAAAGTGGTGACAAGAGTCTTGAATGATGCCATGCAGAAAATCAATTAATAAGGACTGACTGTGCAGAACAGAAGTACTTTAAGCCAGCAACCATGACAACAGCAACAAGACAAAGCCTGGTACCGTTATGAGAACTCGCAGTCGGTGCAGCCGGGCTTTACGTGTTGTTCAGAAATGCACAGTAACCACATTTAGGCTGCATTAGGCCCCCTGCTTGCTGTGTCACGTCTTGCTTGTGCTTTGAATCTCAAAGCATGTTTGCTAATCTGATGATCTCTAATTAGATTTTTCAACTACTGTGGAGAATGAGCCATCAATTAAGACTCCTGTAATTAGAGGGGGCCAATTTGATTCCTGTCAAACAGCTGCTGCCTTCAGACTTTTAGAGTTACTGGAACTGGCAGGAAACTGGAACTGTTCATAAACAAATCGATACTCGGACACTAATTGATACTAACAAAAAATAAGAAAGAAAAAAAAGCCAGTTTCTGTGGAGTTTAATAACTTGAGAGTTCTGATACAAGCAGAGCTGCGGTAGCCTTCTCCATATTATTTTGTTTTTAAGTTGTCTTGTATTACGTAGCGAAAAAAATACAAGACAATTTCTCATGTTGCCCAAGCCTACGTTAAAGCTATTAACATAGTTCTGAAACAGGCTGTCCAATGGCCTAATACAGTTGTTGAAGTTTGTTAAAGTCACATTTCATGTTTGTTAGTGTAAATAAAGAATTGCTAGTGAAATAGCTCTGCCAAGCAAATATTAGCACATTAACTTAGATTCCTAAAACACAGCATGTTTCATTCTGTATCGTTTAGAAACTATTATTTTTCCTTTACCCTAGACAAGCAAGATAAGTGCAAGTTCATGTATGTTTTTTTTTCTTTCTTTCCAACCACAGTTCTTCATCCCGTCCCTCTAAAAGCCCATTAGTCATGCAAAATCTTCCTGTCCAGACACACCAACCTTTCAACCCCATTCCTCGTTTTGTAATCAGCCGATGCCATAACTGTAATTGCAGTGTCAGGCTGTTGACTTTGTTTCAAGTCTAGTGCCACTTCTCCACCCCTTTGACGGGAGGATGAAAATGATGGAGGTGGAAAAATCACTCGGAGCCTCGGTAAAACACAACAGCTCTATACGTGCATCGGATACGACAACACGGAGACAAAAGGGAACAATTTCAAGTTGTACAATTTGAATTATTGCTTTTTCTGCTTTCAAAATATAAATCACAGAAACTCCCATCTGTTGGCATCTGAAAATGGTCTTTCATAAAACGACAGTTATATAAATCCTAACCTCGTCTCAATCAAACAGGGATTATCTCTGTAGTTTTAAATCTGCCACTCACCATCATAGCAACTAGTGGCTAAGACATTTTTTCCCCGCTCTGTTCAGATTAGCGGGTGGATTCTCAAACCCAAAGTCCAAAGAAGCCCTCAAACTGCTTCAAATACAATGCAGACAATCATTTTATCTCGCAATCTCTCTTTTGAACCGATTTTCAGCAGTCTGTGCACGGTGTACGGCAGCTCTGTTTGAGAGAAAACTCCATTCGTTGAGCCGAGTGCTTTGTCCCATAGTAGCAGTAGCAGCAGCAGCGCTCCCTGCCTGTCAGGCACAGATAAGTCAGCCTTGTTCTGCCCCTGAAAGAATTAGACCAACGGACGTCTAGTTTTGATTTTGCTTCTAAATGCAGCTTCATTAAGAGCTTTCTAAGCAAGTGTTCACAGTTTTAAAGGCAGAGAGGCGCATGATGCAGATGTTGCAGAGCAGGAGACAGATTGCAAGAACAGATCCTGTCTGCTGGGATGAGTGAGTTCCCTGCAGGACGACTGCAACAGAGAAGCAAAACACCAGAGGATACTCCCGTCACGCAGCACCACTCTACACATGCGAAAGGCAAGAGACGGCACAGTATTTGGTAACGTCAAGTTTTCTTCGAGCTCGAAGCCCAGCAGACAGGGACGTCACAACACTCAAGTAGTTCCACCTGTTCTGGGTTGCTGCAGTCTGGGAAATCCTCTGCTTCGGTGAGTTTCAAGACATTTGGTTGCATTTATTCAAGAGTTTGAAAGAAAATACTTTTTTTTTTATGTCTGATAATAAAGTTAAATAGACGACATAAGATGCATTTTGTGATAATTGACTTGTCAAATTGGCACACATTACTAAAGCAGGGATGAAGATCATCACCTTTGGAGGGACGACACCTAAAGAGATGGAAGCAAAACCCTAATTAGGGGAAGAAAAATGCTTTGAAACTTTTACAGGACAGTTGTAAAATGAACAAAACTAAACTGAAGTAGTAACAAATTAGTCCACGTGGAAGTGAGAAAGCTGGGTTCTTATATTTGTTTTAATCCCAAATTATAATAATTATAATGATAAAAGTAATACAAACAGGGATAGATGGACCGACAGTATTAAATCTAACTGAGACAATGCAGGATTTTGGTGAAAAAAAAATAATTAGCACGGATTTTCTACACCATTCTGTGTTTTTAAAGATAAGATATGTTTGATTAGCATTTAGCTGTGTTTTACATCATCTAAATCAGGTCTAATCATTCCCCATACAGCTACATTAATCTAGTGATCAAGTACAACTAAAGTACAGATTTCTCAAAAACAATGAAAAAACACCATAGTTTAGCGTCAATAAAACGCTCAACAGCAAATGTTGAAGTGTTATAAAGTGTCATAAGCTGGTATGTCCCGCCTTTTAATCGCTCACCTTCTACTGAAAACTGTAGACAATGTTTTCTTCTGACTTCAAAATAAGAGTACATAAATTCTCTTTGAGCGATTACACCTGAAGACCTCTGACGTGGGCCATTTAACAACTTTAATCAATGCAATGAATCAAAAAATGTGAAGTTTTAAACAACAAGATGGAAAACCACTAACTGAAAGCCTGAAAAACGGGGGCCGGCTTGGAAATTCCCTGTTGTGCTTTTAAAATGACTATTCACAGAGCTGCTCCACTTGGCGTAGCATTCTTTAAATACCATAAAGAAGCCGGATTTAAGTTCTGACAACAGGACTGAACGCCTTGAAAGAGAAAAGATGAAAATAATAGTGTTGTTACTATCCCGTTTCACCCGTTCGTCCTCCTGCACAGGCGCAGTCTGACGGTTTCCACATTCACATAGAGCGATGGGGGTTTCCCAGTGTTATCTAACCTTCTAAACACAGGGTCATGTCCTCCAAGCTTTGGAGATTTTTTTTTTTTATTTATGTAGAACTTTTGAAAACCTAGTAGAAATAAATTCTAAAAGGGAATTCATTCAAATACGCTCGCTCGCATTTGTGGATTTTCGGTTTACTTCTGCTTCCAAAAATAAACCGAGAAGCCTCGTCGACACCTCCCGCAGCTGACGGGCAGATGCGTCATTGTTTGTGACGGGAGTCATAAGACACACTCACCGCTGCTGCGACTCTTGCGGTTGGCCTTCCCCCCCGTCAGTAGCATCTTCAAGCTGTTCCTAAACATGACTGCGGCAGCGGAGATCCGACTACAGAAAGAAACCTGGTGGGAGAGAGCAAAGAAAATACATGTTAATCTTTTTGAAGGAGCCTTTTAGCACGGTCGGATGTCCGCACGGAAATCCGACTGTCAACAGTAGAAATAATCAGTTAAAAGCTTTATCGGCGAGATCGAGAGAGTGCTGCAAAGCTAAATTCTCCAGATAGGAGAGAAGAGGGGAAGCTTCAAAAGGAGTTAATGTATCAGGAAAACTGAAGCGGGGAAAATCCCTTTCACGAACGCTTGATCTTATCTCCGTCATCAAAGTGTGAGATCAAGTGCCTCCTTGTAATTAGAGAAGAATAGAAGGAAGTACAAGTGGGTTTACAACACATCGTGGAGAAAGATCCCCCCAGCCTTCACTTTTATTTGGTAAACAGAGTGCGGTCAGTGGCAGCGCAAGGTGAAGGATGACGATTACGAAAAGTCAAACTAATTCGGTAGCATGTATGGAGATGGAAGGGAAAAGGCAAAAACACGAGTACAGACACAGAAACACAGCTAAGCACTGAAAACAGAATAAGTAAAAAGCAGTTTGAATTGTTGGTATGAATAAAAAGAAAAACACTATTATTTATTGTTCCAAGTTTATAGAATCTACTGTTAAGTGTTTGAGAAAAGAAAGCGTAATAATAAGCCATTTAATATGTTGCACTAGCATACAACAGTAAAGTTAACATCCTGACAATATTTTCTTTTTCACAACTGAGTCGGTGATTTCCTCCGGCCCTTACCCTCCTCCACAGCGCCTCACATATCTTTGATGCGAGCCCTTCTTTGAGTAAAGCGCATGGCAGCAGATGTTCTCCGTTAAGTGGCGGTTACTCTGTAAAGCCCCCACAGTTAAGGTCCAGCTGTGGACCCAAACGATAGATAAATATATAAATTTAAAAAAAAGAAGAGAGTAAAGGCATGAAAAGGCTCTTGAAAAGCCCTCCTTCTCCTTCATATCCCACTTTTCTCCACAGTTGCGATATTCCACTGACTGTAAAAGGGTCTTTAAAACACCCACGATCTTCATATTACCTCCACTGTGAGTGAAGCTGGAGGAACGGATGATATCACCGTTACGGAAGCACTATCGGCCACAAGACTCACATCAGTGCATTTCAGGTTTTCTGCCACGTGTTTCTGGATTTCTTGGAAACAGCGGTGAACTGTAGGACTTTTATTACGTAAAGCAAAGCTTATGAGAGTCCATCTCATCTACGTCGGTCAGGTTCCCTTATCTGTGAGAAGAAAACTTAATGCAGACACACGACTGACCCCTCTCTTCCAGCTGAAGGTTGGTTGAAAAGCAGCATCAAATTCATCCCACAGGTTTAAGGTGACAGAACACTTTTTTTTTTTTTATCGAAACTAGTCAATTCCCAGGCCTCTGGTAGAGGACCCGAGCTCAGAGAAGCGGTGGATGAGAAGGGGATTTTTTTTGTATTTTTATATATATATATATATATATATATATATATATATATATATATATATATATATATATAGCTAATGTGCCTTTCTGTTATAGACATGAAGAGAGTAAAGAGGCAACAGGTCAGATCTGAAAATATATTCCAAAGCAGTGTAAGAGTCAACGTAGCAACACTCAAGCTCAATATGAAACATGAGTAGCAAACAACCCCATTATGACCGGTTTGGATAGCCTGCAGGGCATAGGCTAAGCTGTGATAATACAAACCTGAAATCTTAAAAAGCTATGACTCAGTCAGTAAATACCCACTGTAACTCTGTCAGCTCCTCCTCGCAGTAAAAGGGCTACAGAGAGAAAAAAAAAAAAAAAAAAAAAAAAAAAAAAAAACGTAACAAAAATGACTCCAGTAAATGTGTTTCCATATGTTTAACCATGAGCAGAACAGGAGCGGCAGTTCGCCGTTAACAAGCTGCCAGAGCAGAAAATGAGAAGAGATGTTGCTGTCTGTTTCCAGGAAGAGAGAATCAATGTTTAAAATCTAAACAGGACAGGACAGAGTGTGCAAAAGAGAGAAAGAGAGAGAGAAGCTCACACACAGCGTTTCATCTGAGGGTATAAGCGTTCACCTCTCCCATTCCCACTCTCTCTGACCCTCTGTGCCGGCCTTTATGAAGGGAAGCCAAGAAGCAGCATGCTCTCACAGATTCAGAAATGTGCGCAAGCGGATGCAGCCCATCTCAGGATCCTCCACAGCCTGCTCCTAATGCTCATTCTGAGTGTTAAAGCCCCACTTAAAGGCACATTCCCAGGCTTGCATGAACGGCTTTCAGCAGCTAAATGTGACTAAAAACAGCACATTTGTTTGTTCTAATGAAAAATTTACCGAGCAGCTTGAGATGCTTGTAAGCTTTGCTGGAAAAATAAAGCCCTGTAAACATGCTCCAAAACAGAATGCTTTGCAAAAGTATTCACTCTCTCTGAATTTTTCACACATCATAGCCACGAAATCAGTGGTTCTTGTGTGATATAACAAATATAAAACAGAAAAAAAGAGAAACAATTACTATGAAGGGTTCTCATGATTGGAAATTTAAATTTTTGCCCATTGTACCTTGCAGAGTAGCTCACATTCAGTCACATTAAATGGAGAGTGCCTGTGAACTTTAGTTCGTTTGTTTTTTCTGTAGAGCATCCCCACAGGAGGTTTCAGTTCAGTTCAGGTCTCATAGGACCAGAGCTCTTTCCTCCACTTTTGCTGTGTCTCCTACACAGTTGGGGGCAAAATGCAAACTCACAGCATTCTGCAAGGATTTTCATCCTGCAATTTTATTTCATTTTTTTACATAATGACCAGGTTTGTGGAGAGTTACCAATAGTTGTCCCGCCAACAGATTCTGCAACCTGTGCTGCAGATCCTCTGGAGATACTATGACAGTAATGCGGTCTTCTTGGTTGCTTATCAATACTCTTCTTGCCCAGTCAGTTAGCGTAGGTGGACGGCATTGTCCCAGCAAGTTTGCAGTTGTTATTTCTGCATGCGTTTCTTCAAGATCGGATCACAGTAACAAATTATTCACGTTTAAAAACATCACTGGACCGTCCGGGGGTTGTACAAAGGGATGCCGACTAACTTCTGATCTACCACACTGCTCCCTATCCAGCTCCACTGGCTTCCTGTACACTGATCTTAGTTAATACTTATACGGACTTAATGGTCAAGCGCCTCCAGAGGTCTCAAACCGTTTGCATCTACATGTCCCTGAGGTAAAATGACCAGGCTCTGCTGGCTGTACCACATTCAAAGTGAAAGAGTCTTTTTAGCAGCAGTAGAGGGGCTCTGAAACCCTCTACCCTTTAGTTTGATATCTCCGGACTCTGACGACCTTTCAAAAAGCAACTAAAAACTAATCTTCTTAAAATTGCTTTCCATTAGCTATTGGATGCAGCAATATATAATGTGTATTGTAATGACAAATGTCTTGAAAGCCACTATAGACAAACAAACAGCAAATGCGATAGATTTTCGCATTTGCCTTCTTTTCCATTTATAGATGCTTTTTCCATAACTTAACACCAATAAAATCTTGTTCTTATCTTTACCCCTGACCTTTTTACCTTGGTCTTCCTGATGCTGTTTGTTAACCAATGTTCTCTAACAAACCTCTTTGCCCTACATATAATATTTCAAACATCTTTTGGAGAATCGGAGGCTTCAAAACATGCTTGACAAAAAGCCCCACCATGGTATAACACTAAGAAATCTGAGTTAACACAATACCATCACCTTAAATGTCATATACTGCATCTTTGTAACGCACAAGTTTAAAATTTAATCGGCCTCTAAATTTTTTTTAACACAAAAGAAATCTGGCCAGCAGAAGGTGTATGCACTCCCTCTTCTGAGTCGGAGCCTGGCCTAAGATCTGCTGTGACCCTCCATTAATTACAAAGCTTATTTTCAATCAATGAAGTAGCCTTTAATGGGGCCAGAGATGGCAAAGGCCAGTGTCACAGGGCATCAAATTGGATTTATCTCATCTTACCCTTCTGCCTTCGAATTAAAACCCATCCGAAAGGAAACCACACAGACTCAATGATACGATTAGAGTTGGGGGGGGGGAGACACACATTTCCCAGAGGAAGGCACTTACTGTGATTAACATTAAAACAAAAGCCACAACAGACAACAAAGGACTTTAAAGAGATTAAAATGAATTCTGTCTCAGGCATAAATTGGGCACATGTGTACAAATCAAGAAATCTGTAAAATACAGAGAAATGACTGTGCTCTTCCTGAAGATGGAAGAAAAATGTGTTTAAAAATATCTAATTAGGTGTCTCCTCCCGCCCCCCCACATCAAAAACAATGAGCAGCTCAAGATAAATGAAGCATCGACAAACCGGAAGACTAATGCCGCGGGCCCAGAGGGATGCACGTTTCTTCAGGCAATTACAGCGCAATCTGTCAGTCTGACAAGGAAACATAAATGTCAAACCTTAATCAAATAAGAACAATGGCAGAGAGGAGTGGATTTCTGACTATTTATCTAATAACGGCAGTCTCGTTGAGACAGAGTAGCCCGGAATCCAATCATTTCTTCAGTTCGAGGGGGAGGACTAAACATGGACCTGATTATTAAAGGAGAACCTTCCTGCCACATCGCATCGGGTAAAGTCGGGAAACAACCATGTGCATTTAAAAAGAAGAAGAAGAAGAGAAAAAAAACAAACTAAATTCTAACTTCACTTATCTTCCCGGCGGTAGACACTCCCCACCATCAGACAGGGATAAATCATAGTCTCCACTTTGAAGATGGCCATGGGAACAGAGCTCCATAAATCACACTGATATCAATAACGGGAAGTGTCAGGGCCTGGCTCTCACCGTCGAAGTTGCACGAGGCAATGCAGAAATCACTCAGGGTTGCTGCTAACAAAGTTTCACTCCTGCCCCGCAATGGATTATTTATTAATATGGATTTATGTCCTTTCATTCTGTGCCGCTGCTGAGGGGAAGGTGATGATATCTGTATCACAATGAAGGAAACGTGGCTGTGATCAGTCACAGGTGAGACAGCTTTCAAACCTCCTGCAGGGAAAAATTAAACTGTTAAAAACTCTTCATCTTTCTAGGCTACTTTTAGGATTTGCCGCAACCTGCTGATGGCTTTTTTTTCCCCAACACTTTCTGATTTTTTTTTTTTTTTTTTTCCCCTGGTTCAACTGTTGACAAAGAAGCCACAGCTCTCTACGCTCAGTTCATTTTCAGTTTCTTAGAAAATGATAACATAGTAATGAAATGATAATATTACAGAAGACCAACAAAAAATATATTCTTAAAATAGAAACGTTGCTTTATTACCACTGCATAGCACACGCAGTCATGAAAGACTGCTGAACTGACATTGACCCATCAGGATGTCATTGACACCATTCTCAATGTGTGTAAGGCACAAGAGGTCATTGATATAGAAGCTGGCTGTTCACATAGAGTTCTATCTAACGACAAATAAAAAGTTGCGTGGGAGGAAAAAAGGTGACACAAAATCTTATTTTGAGATGAAAGCAAAGCTTGTATTTCCTTTGGATACCAAGCTACCAGACTGTAGAGGAAGAGTGAAAAGGAACAGAATAATGTTTGAGGGGAAGTGAGACATTTCTACTGTCAGTGATGGTTTTGGGGAGTCATGTCATCTGAAGCCATTCTGAAAACCCTTTATGCTTCCGTCTGGTGGCAAAATTTACAAAGATGCTAATCAGACTCTACAAGTCTTTAAAGAGCCTTGAATCATACGAGTTACAACACTGAATTTCTCTTTGTGATCAATAACATATTCCTGAATCTTACTGGAATTTTCCATTAAGAGTTGGCACCTGCCCACACTTCAACAAGTGTCAACACCTGCTTTAATAACCACAATGTCGCTTTCCTTGATCAGCCGGCAAACTGGATCGATCTAAACGCAGCACAGAACCTGTACCATATTGTGAAAAGAAATTAATTGCTCACGTCGAAGAAAAATATGCCATTTTAGTGTCCCGATATCTGGTTACGCCTTCAGTTTTTGTAGCCAAATAAGAAAAAGAATGACCGACCAACCTGAAACGGCCAGAAAACAGCTGTCAGTGGACATCCTGAGCGTGAAGAGATTTCTTTAGTAGGTTAGTTCAGATATGTGGACTCTCTTGCATTCCTGGCTGCACTGCTTCACTGACCTTTTCAGGTAACTCCTCCTAAACAGGACCAACAAGTTATGGGTCAGGGCCGATCCCTTTATAGTCCATACCAGCTAAAGCCAAGTCGAGTTGTACTAATAATACACTAACATGACCCACAGAGTGAACTGTCAGTTGTTTTCGCATGTAGCGTGTCCTTGTGGGTCATAAAGAAATCTTCCCATCAGTTTGATTAGAACGACTCTGCCCAGTTTGAACCCACGAAGGCCTCTTCTGCCCCAAATCCAGTCAAAGGAAACAAACAAAATGGCATTTTGACCTTTAATAGAATAAGAAAGAGCTACTTTAAGGGCGAATGTAATTTGTGACCTTTTATTCATTACATTTAAAAAAACAAAAAACAAAAAAAAAACAAAAACAAAGGATGTCTGGGTAAGTCTAAATAACGGAATGAAATATTGGTAGGTGTGTAGAAGAGCGAAGAAAATTCCTTCACCAGACTGAACGCAGAAATAAATCACAGAACGTATTCTCTCCCAGAGCCACCTAACCACAGTGCTCCCCCCCCGCCCTTACCCTCCACACCTCAAGTTTTGCAGCATGTTCTTTTTGTAATTTGTTTAAAAGGAGACAGCGTGGTTCATAAGTGATTTATGAAAAAGCGTTTTCCCCTGCAGACAACAAAATGACAACAGAGCTCTGATTTTAGGCTACGGGTGCGTTATTTTCAGCCTCCCATGAACAGCAACACAAACGCAGCATTGTGTGTGCAAGCTGCATGGAGCAAACAAAGAGTTGCAGAGACTTTTTAAGAAGCAGCTATGAGGGAGAAGAAAATTGCTGCTAAGAATTTTCCAAGCAGGGATGTCAAGAAACCGATACCAGGCAGTGTAAAAGTATTCACCCACTTAAGAGTTTTTGTTTTCAATTTTTACTTTTTATTTGTCACACTTCAAAGTTTTACATCAACAAACAAATTTGAGTATTAGACAAAGACAATATGAAGACAGACAGAAAGCTGTTTTTTTTTTTTTTTTTTTTTTTTAAATGTCGTTTTAATTCATTGTAGGGGAAAAGTTGTTTAAGCTTACCAGGCCCTGTGAGGAGCATTAATTTTCCTAAACCTATTAAAGTCACACCACATTTAAGTGTAGACTTTAAGTAGGCCACTCAAAACTTTATTTTTTTTATTGAGACATTCTGATGGGGATTATATGTTTATAATATAATATATATTTATACTGATTTTGACAGTTTTTCCCTTGATAAAATTTCAAATTTGAAACATGCTGTTGCATTGTACCATATACTAAAATTTGACAGATTGCTTGATTAATATAAGTGTGATTTAAAAAAAAAAAAAAAAAAAAGCAATAGCAGAATAAATGTAAAATACTTTTTCTCCACGCTGTATTATTAAAATGCATAGTAACAACACTGGGTTAATAAGAAGCAATTCTCAAAGCTTTATCGATAAACAGAGCTGCATAATGCCCTGGAAAAGGTCAAACACTGACTTAAATGCAGCGTCCCACTGGAGATGACTGAATAAGATGGTTCAATCAATCTTCCCCACTGCTGCTGCTGCTTCTCCTCCACTTTATCTCCTCCTGTGTGCTGCCTCTTCACTCAAAGAGCTACACCTGCTGGTCATTTAGAAGAGCTGCTGCCACACATAAATGAATGAATAGGCCAGAACTGCAAAATAAGAACTTGCCTATTACACGTGATTGACTTTGAAACCCAACCCCGACGTGTCGATCATGGAGACAATTTTGTTTTGCATAAATATGTACACCTCCAGCCTCTCAATCCCTTTAAAGTGAATACAGCAGGGCTCCAGCAGCGAAATCAGTTTGATGACAGGCAGCTTAAAGGGGCAAATAGAGTCAGGACATGAGAAGGCTGAAAACGGCAGGTAATCAACTTTGGCAGAAGTGCACATTTGCATGAAGACTGACGGATTTGCAATCAGCCGGAGTCTCTAGACCGGGTTAATGCTGAAATTTAATTCTCGGGGGTTTCACAGCCTCTTTTCTCACTTCATTTCCCCCATTCAGCTGATAATTGTGGCTTATATTTACATTGCACTGAGATCTTCTTTTGACATTTGATTGATCAGGTAAATAACCGAGTCACACTCCACGAGACGAAAGCAAGTAAACTCCGATATCTGTCGACTTCCATCCAGTACAGTAGTAGCAAGGCGGCCATGTAAAGCTTAGGAGAAATGTCCAACCCATGCAAGTAGTTTTGGAGTTTGCATCCTGAATGTACTGTAATCATCCAGAATACGGTGCAGTTTATTCTGACGTTGAGGTTTGACATTTCCCAGATACATTTTAATTTTGTGAATTTTATGAGGGGAGACAGCAGTAGCAATGGTAGACTTTGGCAGACACTAAAAAGTAATGTCAGTTTATTTGTGTGAAAACTTTAGATGAATTCAGAATTGGGTGAATCGGAAATACAAGGTTTGCTGGTCATGGGTGCCTGTAACACTGCAAAGCTTGAAACACACTAATATACAAGCAACTAATTGAAGGAAAATATTTGTCCAAAATGTGAATATGTCTGTAAAGTTTTTCTCTTTAGTGCAGTAAAATAAGAAATGACTATTAATCATAACATACTTTTTAAAGTGTATTATTCATGTTGTATAATTTAGATCTGTTTATAATATTTTTTTTGCATATTTTGTCAATTGAAAAAAAAAAAAACATCCCCACATCCTGATGCTGCCACCACTGTTTCATCATATGGATGGTGTGCTGCTCGTTTGCTTTTTCAGCGTTTTGTTTTTCCAGATCCTGCCGAAGTACTCTAAACTGGTTTTTATACGTGTGTGCTTATTTTTTTTATGATATGCTACATTTGGTTGCATACCAACACTACGGCATTGGCATGTATGCATGCCAACGCCACACGGAGACAAAGCAATCTGACTTATCCGTAGAACCCAAATTGGGTAATCCAGCAACTTAAAAGGGAAGTGCAGCACAACAAACTCACCCGAGTTCCTGATGATTCCTCTTTTAGCAACATCACCATTGTACTGGCTTTCTGAAAACACTCAGAGCTACATGTCACTCTGGCCCCTCATCGTCGGGCCTCTGTCTTGTAGCTGCTTAATATCTCTAAGCAAGCAGAGCCAGATAAGAGCGTTGAACTTCTTTTGCCCGGGGCTATTGTGTATGAACTGCTGCAGAGTGGTTGATAGGCTTAGTATGGTTGCAAAAGAGGAGGAAAGCCGCAAGGGGACCGAGCAAATTGCTTCATGAATGGACGGAGTTATAGCCGTCTTCATCAGAGACAAAATGTCAGTGCAGAAAACACTGTTGCTGTACTGGATGATGCTTTAATTAAAAATCTAAACAGATATTTGAAGCTCTCCATTGGGTAGAATTTAATCCACTGAAGAAGTATTTAGCAAAATGCTTGTGCACCATGTTCCGTCCAGGGCTGCCTTCATTTCAAATGATGTTCGTCCAATAACTCCAAGACCACTAAGAGTTTTAAATACCAGTAATAGCACCTTTTAATATATTTTTTTAAACATCTGTGACTTCAGGAGTTTAGCAACCAATTTCTGTAGATTCTTCTTTGTCTTCTTCACATGTTGGCTTGTGAAACTTATGTTGAAATCAAAAGTGACGCTTACTTTTTAAAAATGATCTGAAGGATTCATTTCTAGCATTTTGTTTTTTTTCTGTTCTGCACCTAAAACCCTTGTCACAAAACGCGACAATTACATGCCAACTGCGTGTTTTCCTAATATTGTTCAGCCCATTTCGTGTGAGTCGTGAACGCAAAAGACCATCAAAGAGCCGATGAAGACAGAATGTCAAGTTTTCATGTCAGGGTACAGTTTCAAAGCGCACGACGAGAATAGAACAGATCAATGAGGAGCCTCCATCAAACACGCAGGAGGAGGGAGATGGAAAGAGACTGTAGGTATGCCGAATAGGTGCTCAAGATGGCATTCCGAGCTGGAAATTGAGTTTCTGCCAACGACTACACTCACCCACTTACATCAGTCACAAAGCGGGTTCAATCGTCGAAAGCGATTGTCGACAACAGCCTCTGTTTTGCTCACAATCTGGGGAAATAAGACGGCACGCTACGCACCAACCTGCTTTCAACGAAGCAGACGCACGTCGACCGAGATGGTGGATGAATCTGTTTCCTGATGAATTATGCATTGTTCCACTTCTGTGTGCACCGCCAACACGTTCGGATTCAGTCTAGAACTTCTTTGTCCACCGTGAATTAGCAGCCACCCTTATAATCTCCTTTCATCTCGTCCACAGACAGCTCGTACAGCAGAAGCCTGCCTTTAGCATGCAAATGAGTCAAGAGCGAAAGAAAACCAATGACACATTCCAGAAATTAATGGCACTACTATTAATTCAGCCTTATTCTTTATGCAATCAGAGTTTAATGTGGCAATACAAAAAGAAAAAAAATTGCAGAGCTCTGCAAATTAAATGGAGTGACATGTAAATCATAGTAACTCATTTTAATTAAATGTAAATATAATTAGAAAAAAACACCCTAAAAAGCCTTGCAGCTAATTGGGTTTGTGGCGACTGGTCAATAAGAGAAAAATTAACTAAAGCTGCTATAATTTTTTATAAGGTCAAATCTTTCTGAAAAAAAAAAAAATATTTATTTATTCACGTCAACCAGTCATCACTTCAGCTTAGCCAGAATACTTAAATCTTAACGCACCGTGGAAGAAAAAAAAAAAGGATTTGAATCAATGTTTGTTGCTTTCCAGTTTATGTTGTGGGTATTGGGTGTTAAAATTAAATCAGAAGCCATGTTAAAACCGTTGCCAGCTATTTAAAAAGGAAATTATAAGTAAGATACATCTCATCATTAAGGTTGCAAAACTGCAAGATTTGTGTGTAAAAAATTATATGAATTATATGAGCAAAGAAAATACGTTTTATTAATGAATGTGATTAAAACAGTTATAAAAATGTTATTTCCTGTCATTTTAACTTCATAAATGCTCCTAGGATGGAGTTATATGTGTAATTAAAGTTTTAAGTTAAACATTTGACCATTATTAGCAGTGGCATTGGGTTGTATGCATGCAAAATCTATGCTCCAGAGAATGCACATGGAAAACGCCATCTTAGTAATGCTACTTGCGCTAACTGTGTTAATCACAAATATAAGAAACTCCAGCCCATCATGGCCTCTTTCATTACAGGCCACTGTAAAAAATATCCTTCACAGTTATATCAAATACAGCCCATGCTGTGAGTTCTCACCAGCATGAATCTCATGCTGTATAAAAACATTTTTATTTTTGTAATCCACAGCCCTGTACACACAAACAAAATAGTAAACAAATTACTGTGTCTAGAAAGGGCAACGACACCCTGAGGATTTCTGTTTTGCAGCAGCTCAGAACCCAGATCAGAGCGCAGCGTGGGAAGCGACGTGTAGGATGCAGAGAAAACATCCTAAATTACCTGCTCTCCAAGTTCAGCCCACAAGTGCACTGCTGTCAAACTCGACTTGACGTGTGATTGAAGGCGCAGACGGGACCGAGAGAAACGGAGACCCAATTAGCAACGATAGCTAAGCGACTGACCTCTGATGGCAGTTTGATGACAACCAATAAATGTCTGCTGGATCTCAGCAATCAACCCACTGTGCGTCAATCATTGGACTTAGGTGGTGGAAAATAACACGGTTCCAGTTTATTTCTATACCGTTACCACGCTGTAGACATTGCCTCAAAGAAACTTGGAAATAAAATAAAGAAATCCACATTAAAAGGACCTGCGCTGTTTGTTTGTTTTTTACTTTTGCAGAAACGCATTTGAGCTGTTTCTCTTCACAAGACATTGAGTTGATTCAGCAATGGTTCACTTAAATCCTTCAGAGTTCTTTGTTAACATATAGACGTCTTCTTTCTAAACAAACTGCCTGAAGTAGTGCAGAGTGGTGGCCCCCGTCTAAAGCGTACAAACACTGAGATCATATCAAGGCACAATCAACACTATTAAATAAATTTATAAAAATAAGTTAAAAATAAAATGAAATTTCTCTACTACTACACATTAACTACACCAAAATTATAAAATACAAATTAAAATGTGACTTAAAATATGTGATCCAGAGATGAGCCAACCACCTCTACATTCCTGCTGCAGAAATTCATACCTTTCTGTGCCAAGAGTTTTTATATAAAAAAAAAATAAATATATATAGTTTCCCAACTGCACAGTCTTTATGTTTTTTTTTTTCTTTTTGGCATATTTTACTAATAAAGCAGCTAGTTTTATTGGCTTCCATTACAACGATTTTGATCTTTGTGATACTTTGTAATCTCTCTGCAAAAGTATTTGCTAAAGGATGCAAATGAGAAAATTGTAAAGGGGTAGACTATGCTAAATCAACTTTTGTGGATCTTTGCATCACGTTATAATGTCCCTCATCAAATACATACGTGATGTGTTGTTTTTGATTTCTTCGTGCATGTCTGAGAAATCCTTTAATCTCTCATGGCAGTCATTCACAAAGCGCCGCCTATATTTTCCAAAACTCCACCTTGGAGTTTCAGTGCCCAGATGATTTCCCCCCTTCTTTCAGTTTAACTTTTTATACCGAACAAGACTAAATGCAAGTAAATGAATCAAAAGTGGAAAAAACAAACAAACAAATAAATAAATAGAAAGTGGGAGATTAAGGTTGTGCTATTTCATTGCAGCCTTGTCATTTTTTTCTAGCAGAATACAGTTTACTTAAGGTGCTAACGCTACTGTATTTAACATCCGTCCACTGTCACCATATATTTTTGGAGTATGAGGGATTGCTCCGTATCACCGATGATTTAATCTGCTTGACTTCCTTGGACACATAACCTTTCACCAGTTTGACTGCGTTGCATTAAAACTAGGACCATAGAAAAGTATGTCATTAAATTTATGTTGAAAATATGACTGAATTAGATCATCTAGATTTAGATTCGTTATTAAAATAGGAATACGACTTGAATCTGTTTTCGTCTACAATCTCGAGATTACATTTGAATTGTCACAGTACAACAACAACAAAAACTAAACTAAACTGAACACAATCAATATTTCAAATCACATGAGACAAACACGATGTTAACACAGTAAAGTATTTACAACTGGACAGTCAAAATTAACGAGACAATGCAGCCATAAGGAAAGGCACTAAAACAAAACCAATGTTGCAAACTGACACTCTGAACCTTGTGTAGGCATGTTGCCAAGAACAGCATTGTGGACCCCTACCAGGCATGTCTGCACATAATAATTGGTAATGGCAGCCACATGCATGTCCGCCGTCTACGTGGGTGGCATGTTTGTCAGCGTCTCAGACACCTAAATAGAAAGGCAGCTTTGGTCACCACTGCCAATTATGATTCTGACAAACACTAACAAATCCGTCAAACTTCTCTTCTTCAGGCTAGCAGCCCCGCCTTTCAACAAGATTAATCTACACGGCGAGACCTCGCTCAAAGGGGGAACCACGCGGATTTACAGGCTAGTTACGAGACGATTTGCGCAGCTACATAGCGTAAAAACTGACAGGCTTTCTGTTGTTGCTGTTTTAGACTTTAGTTTCTGGGGGAAGGGCAGCAGCTGTTAGTTGGGTCCAGCTGTCGATGGCGGCAGGCAGAAACAGGAGGGGAGGAGATGATTTTTGAACAAACCTGTGCAAACACAGTCCCAAAGGAGTTCTCCCAATAAACTCAGATAACTTTTTATGCTTCCCTTTGCCCTTTAGATATGATTTATAGTGGCGATTGTGGGAAAAGATTAATTCTGCCAAATGGTACAGTGGGCATAAACCACACAGGAGCTGACTGAGTTTAATATGACAAGAAAAGGTTTGCAGGGTTTGTAAATAGCTGTGCTGATAATTAATATATATATATTTCTTTTTTTTTCTCAGAGACTTTCAACAACCCCCTTTTTATTTATTTATTTATTTATTTATTTATTTATTTATTTATTTATTTTTTGTGGTTTGGTTGCACTGTGTCTAAACAAAAATCAGTAAATTATGGTCATGTCAGGAAATGATAGATTTCGATCAATAGAAAACATCCTCAAAGCATGAAAAAAAAAAAATGAGGACAAAAGCTGGTCTGGTGAATTCACAGAGTTATTTTATGTTAAATATGTTAGGATTTATTGCACGTAGATTAATACATTTCAAGCATTTTATTTTGTTATGATCATAGCTAGCTAATCTAATGAACATTCCAAATTTCCTTCCTCATAATATTGGAATATTACAAATTAATACAGAGACCTATTTCCAAGCATATTTATAAGAAGTTAAATGAAAGGAAAATATGAAAAAGAAAAACATGCATTAGTAACCTGAACAGCAAGAACCTTGAAAATGTTATGAAATAAAGCAAACAGATCAGTAGAATATATAATCTGTGCGTATAAGGCTTTCCGTCTTGATTTCAGTTGTGATTACATTCAAATTTGTGATTAATCTGTATATTTTTTTCTTCTTTGGCGCCCTTTTTTTATCCATATTAATGGAAAGTTGAGTTGAAGGAAAAACTGTGGGAAAGGCAACATCCTTCATAGGGTTTTGAATAAGGACAGTACTGAAAGTTTTGCTTGCAAATGATTTACAGTTTGTGTTCATACCTTTCTGTATTAAATATAACAGTCTAATTTTCAGAGAATCTGAATTTTGGGGTTTCATTCACTGTAAGCAGTAATCACCAAGATTGGCATTTAAAAATGACCTCTATGGATTTTTGAAGTAGGGACCCAGTTACAGATTTATCTTTATTATACCTCAAATCCAACATCCCATTTCAGGTTGAGCATCTGGTGTGCTCACTATGGGGGAAATAATTAAACTCTACAAATCCTGTAAAAAGCCCTTCACTTTAGAGTGCCAGTAATTGTACAGAGTAACTTGTATTGTGAAACACTGTGTGTGCTATATGCTCCGATTTGGACTCAAGCTGTGAACCAGGAGCCAAACACAAACAAGAAAATCTTCACAGAAAATAAAAAAATATATATCTAAAAATAAGCTACCAATGTTTCCCCAGCTGCATTCATCCAGACCGTATGATTCCAGAGATATTCAATGTGTCCAGCTTCAAAGCCGCCAGCCTAACATGCCTTAATGAGCTGCATGACAATTAGGGCCGGCTTGTAGCTATAACCATACGAGTCGGTAAACACCGAGGCTTCGCTCTCCTACCAGCAGCACAGGCAACAAGGTAGTTGCAGTCCTTTGTTTGTCTGTCTGTCTCTGGGCCACACGTGATACACTACCCTCCTGCCAACAAGCCACTTCAAGGGCAGGTTGTGGTTACCCTGTGAATTTATAGTATTCTCCCTGGACCATGTTTGCCCCACATTATGCAGCCCATGGAGAATACATTGATCCTTAAGAAGCTTCCCACCTCAAATAATAAAATTGTCAACTGGGAACTGTGACCAGAGCTATTATCAAACAGACCGGGAACTACGTCCAGGTCTGCAGGAGCAGAACCTTACTTGGTCTGTGTTTTAGATTTTACTATCTAAATCAAACCTTTGCTCAGTAACTGAAACTGAAACTGTTTTTCTCAAAAATATACACTAGTACTGTGCTCGCTGTATTTTGGTCTGCATAGAAATATGTGTCCTTTGGAATTTGTTGAATATCATAACATCAAAATGATCTGAATTAGTGTGAGCCTGGAGAGGCACAGACAATTATCCTATGACCTAAATCAGCTAATTCTCAACTAAAAATACCTTTTCTTTTCAACTCGGCTAACACTTCTGCAACTGTCTTCAGTGTGGAAGGTTTCACTGAGTGAAGAAGAGTAAATGTTGGTTGTTTTTTAGTGTGAAAGAGGTTTGTTTTTCAGCTACTTCAAAGGAAAATATATTTTCAATCACATGTTGACCAATGTGAAATGTCATTTAAGCTGCCAGAGAGAGCAAGACTTTCAGAAGATAACAGGAAGGGTGAAATGAAGATAACAGGAAGGTTGAAATGTAGAAGGCTGCAAACAGTTGCAGCCTTCTACATTTTCTGGAATGTACATAAAGACTGCTGTTTTAGTAATGATTGTCACATATTTATTCTATAAATAAATATAGAATGATACAATACGATAAAGAATTCCTGAAATTATTACAATGTGCAGAGCAATCAGGATGTTTGTTTGAAAATTCTTCCATTCTGCGCCGAAAACCACCACTTCACTCCTCAAACATCTGAGATACTTGGGAAAACAAACTCATCTTATCTTAAAGTCCGGCCCGACCACAAGGGGAGCTTAAAAATCAAAGAAACAAGGTTAAACCAAACAGAGAGCTTCTTCCTCGCAGCTCAGACGGGATTTATCGTGCCACCTAAATTGGTTTTTGTCACAACTGGCTGTTAGAGTTGCCGTTTGCGGGTTTCAGTGTGTTGGATTTAACACAGCTCCCTTTGAGTAGCCGTAGGCTGCAGCTCACCCACCCACACACCCCACTGGGGAACAACCGTCTCCTTCACATTCCCTTCAGCGGCTTTGACAACACAGATCTTTCTCATCAGCAACGTTCCCCGAAGCACCGAGCTAGAAATTTACAGCCTGCAGCATCTGGTTGGCCCATGCATGACTGATGCTATTAAAGGAAAGACATAAATGCAACTGCTTGACTGTAACAATAACCAGAGGCTTAAAAGACGAAACTCCCGACTTCTCTGGGAGAAAAACCATCCAGGAAAACACCAGAATGTGTGTCAAATCTGATGCAAACTTACAACAGTCAAAGCCAATATTTTACCGCCCCGGAGACAATGTAATATTTCTGCTTCTCTGCACCATTGACCAGCACAGGAGCCACCACTCCAGGTCATCACGAAATGACAGATCTGCACTGCAAGCAAAAAGGGCCAAGGGAGCGTCTTCTCAGGCCAGAGAGTTTTATAAACAGCAAAATTTGTGTGTCTGAACACATGTCTAAAAGCATGAATTATCTGAGAAGCTGTTCTGACCAAAAAAAAAAAAAAAAACCCCAGTTGTTTAAAAATCATTGTTTCCCAGAATATCTTAATTGTAGTGAGTACTAAAATAAAACGACTTTGAACCCAATTAACACTGGATACAAAGAAATTATATGCACCCAATCTAAAAATGTGAGCAATGCAGACCTTTGCAGCGTTTTTATGGCACGGGTATAATTTATGCCACCTCCTAAACAGCGGTCGCACACTGCTTCTCCTTTGTGCAGCTCCGGCTTTAACGGCCGGGGTAATCTCAGAGGAAGAAAAGAGCCAGTGTCATGTGGTCAGAAGGCATTTTAGCCAGACAAAAAAAAATTGCGTCAGCACTTTCTGCTGCGCAACGAGAGGCCGGCATTCGGAGCCCCTGGCCTGCTTCTCAGAGGAGAGTCGGGGTTTAATGGGGCTACTCTTCCACTCCATTTGCCAACTTGCATCTTACGGGCTGCAGATGTGCGTGCACGTGGGGAAAGCGAGCGTGTCACCCCGCATACCTCTCTGCAGCCTGGGAGCCGCGCTCCTCGTAACAGCTGACGGAGGCTGTTCGTCTCCTGACGATGTGTTTACACACCAAATGTGTTACAGACGTAACGTGCCAGGAGGACACGAGGTTAAGCGTTTGAAGCAGCTAATGTGGTCGGAAAATTCAGATGTCTTCTGAAACTGATTTGGTCACTGGAAGACTTTTTTTTATAAGAGAGAAACATTTACGAAACATTCTTTAATTGGCAAGTGTCGCTTTGAGGGCCATGTAATAATCCTAACCAAAAAGATGCGTTTGTTTTCCCCGTGCATTTTCAAATTGTCTGAATGAATTTAGAGCAGTCAGACAGAAGTCACTCCATCAAAGATTTTTGCCACACATTATTGCCCTAAGATAAACGAAAATCAATTACCTCATTACAAACAAAGTACATGCAATAATTTAAATTACAGAGGTAAAAACTATACAAACTAATCTACGGAGTGTGAGGTTGGGGATTTTTTAGAACACTGTAGCTTGAGTCATGACCAAGTTGAATCCTAATATGACTCACTCCAACATTTCGTTAAAAGATTTGCCAGTAAAATGTTGTGGTCACAATGTGATGGTCTGGAGCTGCTTTGCTGCTTTCCTGCTTTTCTGGTTTTCTCGACCAGGAAAGCCTAAAAGAGAAAATCCTGACACCTGTTTGTGACCTTAAGGTCAAATTTCTCTTGGGTTGTTCATCAGAAAATGGATCTAAAATAAAAAATAGGAAATAAATAAAAGGCCTGTTTTGATCTGAAACCCAAAGTGGATCTCTCCCATTGACTTGAATTCCTCCGGTAGAATGTTTTACCGGCTCAGTCAGTGAAGAGTAGGAGAAGTTGTGAACAATGACGTTGATTTTCGGAGTTGTTTTAGAATTGTAGTCCGCCTGCTGATTTAGCAATGGCAGCAGAGGAAATAATCAAAGCCATTTGATCTGTGCTAGCTGCGCTTCTGAATATTGAATTAACATTAGATCGCCCCTATTCTCTTTGCAGTAGAGACAATGCATGTGGTAGTGTAGGGTTAAAAGGTTGCATTAGAGCAGCAGAATTTCCTAAATGTCCTCATTTTATTAGCTTAGTGAAAATGTAATGTCTCTGGCAACTTTGGAAGACTTTGTTCCAACGTTGGATCAATTTCAGATCCATACAACCATTTTATGGCAGGCTAGACAAGGAACGATTGAAATGACCCCTAGCTGATGCATTTATCAGCAGTCGGCCATATTCTGAGGAACACCATTGATTGGCCGACAGCTTCATGAGGAGGTGACATCACCTCCACCAAAATACAGTGAAATCCCCCCAAAAAACTGGAGCTAGGCCTCAGCGATTAGGTTATTCCTAGTTTTAAGTATTCTCTAGATGAACATTAAAAAAAAAACAAATAAATAAGTCACTCAAAAATGGTTTAATCTAGATTTTTGTTTCAATTTTAAAATCTACTTTATTAGTAAATAGGTGCGGTATACGCAATGTGATGTTATTTTTACAGCAGCAGATACAATTTTTGCTTTTAGGTTTTAAACGCATTTGGTTATTCATGGTACACATAGTTATTCTAAATTTTTGTGTAAATACAGTGGAACTGCTATTTTTTACTCAATATCATACAGTGAAAAGCTCCTAAAATAATGGTTCATGCCTTATACTAAGAAATTGCTTTCTAAAAATAGGAAAGATAGTTTCTTGAATCACATAAAACAGCTAGGTAGCTGATATGCTTTCTAGCATCCTACAGAAAATTTAATCTCCAAGAAACCCGAGAGAGGACTCACCTTGAGTAGACAATAAATCCGGCTTTGGGAGCAGCGAAGCACTACATTTCACCAGGCTGAGCCAAAGTCGCAATCCTGCAGAGACAGTCCACGGTTCTCTACAAAGGGAAAAACATGAAACAAAAAAATTAAGCTGAGGTGAAATTGACCAAAAAGCAAGAAAAAAAGAAAAAAGAAAAAAAGGTGACATTCAGATCTATGGAGCCTATAGAGTAGGAGCTTGTTGTTGATGGTTTCTCCAAGAGACAGACTACAAACGGGGGCTGGCAATGCAAAAAAAATAAATAAATAAATTGTGGGTCAACAAGGAGTTCTTGTCACAGCACAGACTGGGACAGTTGTTTTATTCTTCAGTGGGAGGATCTGAAATGAAGTGCTGCTTTCAGAGTTGAGATGTCAAGCTTCCAAGCCTTCTGACTAAATGTATCATTATGTCATTAGAAGGCCAGTTATGGGCAGGAAAGAACAGGGCTCAAATATCTGTGTGGGAGATGTAAGCAGTCATGTGATAAAAGCTAAATGAGCTTAAAGTGTAGAGATGTAAAGCTGGAATAATGCACGTTTGATTTTTCTTCCTCCTCAAAAAGTGTATAGTAATAATAATAATAAAAAAAAGGTCAATGTTAAAACAAAATCACAACCTTTCTGTGACTTGTACTCTATTATCAAGTTTGCTGCATGAAAATGCAATTTTTTTTTTACCTCAGTTCTTTACCAGAACATGATATACATTACAGCGTAGGAACTAATTTACAATAGTGATATGGTGTCCAATGATCCGCACAAACTTTTTATCGTGGGAAAGTCACTTGGTGTACAAGAAGATTGTGAGAGGAGAGGAATATGATGCAGACAGTTCTTTAAAAAAATTACAATAAAATTCCAGTGTAATGTGACTTCATTTGTCCATGCTTCAGGAGGCAAGGCTTTTCAAGCCTCAATTTTCCCTCTGCTTAATCCTCAGGTGTTACTTTAGCTACAAACATAGGCATAAAATTGGGATTATGAAAACAGAAAATCACTTATGCACAAATATGTTATTATTTATGGAGAAGAAAAAACTGTAACAATCAAGTTTCCTCCAGGGATTCTCTGAATATTTTTTTTTCCATTTCCTAATTATAGCTGGCACATTGTTACTCCCTAAGGAAGACTTTGCAGGACTCCATCTAGGTTTTACACCACGCAGCAAACACCTTGGTTAAGTTAGCTCAGCCACTGGGAGTCGAAATAAAACTACAGAAACAATGAGAACATCATAGCTTCATCAATCTCAGGAAGCTTTCCAGAAAATGCCATTCAGAAATTTGTAACATCCCATATGTTTGGTTGATGAAATTTGTGCAAATGCAATATCTTCACAAAGGATCACTCCTAACTACCATGACATCTTAATGAAATTTAAATAAGACGAAACGTTCAAAATTAAAGAAAAATGGCTTTGAAGAGTCACTTCTCTTGCCAGTTGAATTTAGTGGGTTCACATTGAATCAACAGCTTTCCCATCAAACAAATGATAATTAGAGGAGAACAAGGACCACATCCCCCTCCCAGGGATATTTGTCCTGTTGGCTACAATTCATCTTTCTTAGCTGAAAATCTCTGGCACACATCACAAAATAACACCCACAGAAATCTGATGCCATAAAACTACGATTTTAACAATCTGTCATGATTCTCATTTGTCCACTGGGTGTAGACATTAAATGAAAAAGCAGGAATTAGGATTTTTAAAAAAAATAAAATAAAAATCATGTGTCCAACACTAAGTCCTCCCACTTCAGTGTTAATGAGTCATTTAAGCTCTGCTGCTCATCTCCCTCTGGAGGACCAAGAGTGTTTACGTTTTCATCCATTACAAATGCCTTTTTGTAAAGCTAAGGCTTCACACCAGGAGGAACTAGCTGCTCTGTTCAACGTAGCAAACAGATACTCTGAACATATGGTTCTTCTCTCCTGACCGTGGTTTATATATGCCAAAGGTCTGGAAATTCAGCGCATGGAGAGCCAAATGCATACAGCACACAAAAGAGGAGAGCGCACACAAGAGAATAACATGTAACGTACATTAAAATGACGAGAAACAAAAGCGCAGGGTTTTTTAGTCCTAATACCAATCAAATGATACCTTTAATCCTGATGCGTTTTCCATATCATATGACTTATCTTTTCCAAAAGGTAAATAAATATAAAGCAAAGAGTCTTTTTTTTTTTTTTATCCATTTAATCCTTCAGAGAATTTTACCCAGATTTTATATGATGAATCAAACACAAAGTTATACAAAGTGTGGAATGGAACCAAAATAAAATTAAATGGATGGATTTTACTAATTAGGTGACTTTTAAAGGAACGTTTTATCCAGAAGTATTAGAATAAAGGAGTTTGAGTACATAGGCAAACCAAACTTTGTCTATTAAAAAAAAAAAAAAAAAAAAAAATTTTTTTTTTTAAATGTGGTGTACATCTGTATTCAGCAGTTTTATTCTGGTACCCGTAAATAAATGGTTCAACTTCCAGCAGGACAGTGACCATAAACATACAGCCAGATCTACAAAGGAATGGGTTTAGGTCAAAGGATGAATGGCCAAGTCAAATTAAATCCAATTAAGAATCTGTAAGTTAAAAACCAATGTCCACAGACATTCTCCATAACATATGATTGAGTTTCTTTGCAAAAGTAAGGAGCAAAAATTTTAAATATTCTAGATTGGGTTATGGTTGGCTGTAAAGACAAATCAACCTCCAATATGAGGTCCCTGCAGTATCTCTTAGCAGGCCAAAAAATGCTATGTAAAATGAACTTCAAACATCCACAGCAAACATTCTCAATGGTGACACCAAACACACAGAACCATAACTGCCAACAAGCTCATTCTTATGTTTTTCACATGGAAGAGAAGGGCAGTAAATTCCCCCCCCCCCCCCCCCCGAGTTCAAAATGTCTCCTGAATAATACACGAGGCACAGTGTTTTATAGCTTCAGACTCTGTTTAAGAATCGATTAACTTGTCTTATTAAGAAGATCAATTGTGCCAAACTTTGCTTTTGATCCCTGTGGATTATGAGCATCAAATGCTTTAACTCTTGATTGAATGAAAGGATAGTTCAAGGATGAATCTCATTAGCAAGCGTTCTCCGACCAACTGATTCTCGGAGCAAACCACGGGCACTAATTGGAAGTCAACATACATGAACAGACAAGTAAGAGTTTACTGAAGTCCGATATGGTGTTAAATGGTGATATGTTAATGCTACGTTTCCGCGTACGCTGCACTATGAATGACTTCCAAAAACAGTAAAAAAAATAAAATAAAATATAGGGTTGTGTGACTCTCTCACGTAATCCTTCTCCCACGTTACAATCGGGAAAACGTTGACCTTGTGAAGCACATGCCAAACAAAGTGGCACAACGCAGGCGAGGCAAATTTATTTGTACAGCACACAGATATTCTCAAGGCTGGGGAGATAGTTTTCTGCTTACTTTTAAAATAAACCCGAGTCATTTAAAATTTGCAGTCCTTAAAATGACAAGAGAGATGGGTGGGAGTCTGGTCTCAAAGTATGCCGCAGTTGTAAAAAGCCACACCCGCTCAACCACGAAAGCCTTCTACCATACTGTTCTTGCAGTTCGTATCCCCCCGGTTGCAACGCGGCCCCGTTGTGCTGACAGAGTCAGATGGATAACAAAACTTAGCTACAAAAGCCCTGTCGCAGCCGCAAACACTTTAAAATTAATTGCATCTCAGCAATTTAGGTTGTTTTTACAAGAAGGAGCAAGCAAACAAGACGCAATTTGTCTGTTGTGGGTAAAGTGAAGGATTTAATCATCGTCAGTTTAAAATCTAAAATCTTTGGTTGATCAAAACTTAACTGGATAATTGTTCCCAGACTATTCATTAAAGCACAGTTTGACGTTTGAAAAGCCTTTATTTTATTGTGAAACACCAAAAAAGGTATATTTTGTGAGCATTACTAGCACTTTAGAACTAGACAGGTTAAAAAAAAACAAACAAACAAAAAACAATAGCATTTGGTCCAGTCAAAGTAGGACTGAAACATTATCTGATCACAGATTCTGTAAAATATATTTTGCCATTCATTTTGTCATGTGTAAAACCTTTATTCTATTCTTTCTGCAAACCAAAAATGGGGTAGTTACTTACTTTAGTTGGACTACTTTCCCAAACATCTTCCTAAAAGAAAATGGCCTCTGATTTCCCCAAAATCTCAAATACTCTGTAGCGTTTATACTAGTAAGTACTAAATCTAGTTGGTGTTTTTTGTAGCTTAGATATTTGAAAAGACTTTTTAAAAAACAAAATAAATCTGTACTCAAAAAACTTATATATCTATGACATATGTACAGCACACAGGTGCAAAGGTTTTGTGTGAAAAGAACTCTGCTCATCAGAAGACCGTGCCAAACGTTGGCACAGAGGAAGCCGACACCGTGAGGCGGAGAAGTGCCTCGGTTTACCCAAAATGAAAAAGGATTCTGAATGCTTAGAAGCTTTGGATATAAGCACTGGCAGCTACACACCACAAGCGTCTCCATATGCTACTATAGCTGACAGAAAGCCATCCCACCAATGTGCTTCCTGACCGTACGAAGCTAAAATAGAACATCTGAGACGTAGCTTGGCAGGTGCCTCTGCTTTTTGTGGCAGGTACATATTTAAGTTAACAGGGATCAGGTTTAAACAAAGCAAGCTATGAAACAACACATTTTCCAGAATAGGGTTAAAATATAAAGTCGGAAAGCAATTTACCGCAGCTGCTACTGTGGACATGAAACATTTTTGAGCAACACACCCAGAGAGTTATCCTGGCAGGAGGGCTGGAGCTTTCAAAGCATGGCAAATGGGATACAGTAGGGAAGCTGGTTAAAAGCATTTTTTAGGATAAGCCCCTTTCTTAAATTCCATCTCATTGCAGAGGTTTTGTCTGAGAAACGACTAAGACATGACTTTTCTTTGTTGTTGCTGTTGTTGTTGCAACTTGAAGTGGAGCCGCAAACAGAACAAGCTGCTGTTTCTTTACATCTGGATCCCAAACCACACAGCCCGAGGAGCCGCAAGAACTGTCCGACCAACCAGAGGAAGACCGCAGTTCTCCAAATTCGGCAGTCATCGTTAATTTTCCGGCCGGCCCAACAGGAAAATAAACCCGTGAGGAGAAGTACTGCATGTGCATCAGCGCGTAATTGTTTGTTATCCGTCTTGAGCCAACAGAAAATCATTTCAAACACCAACTGCTGTGTCACCACTGCGGCTCTGTGTTAAAAATGTATGCTTCCGGGCATTCTGAGGCTTGTTAGCTAAATGAAGAGAGGACGTAATATAGTTTCCTTGGAAGTGGCATTAACACTCTGTGGGGTTTTTCAGCTGGATATCAATTAGAGGCTCATTAGGCGCCTAGAGACGGCAGTCCCTCCGGCTTCCTGTAGCCTGCTGTGAAAGTGGCTGACCCTGACCTCGAGGAAAAGGCTGGTGCCCATAGAGAAGAAGGGCCTTGGAGCAAGTGTGTTAATTACGCTCCCTTTGCAGCTTGCATTTCAGAAGACACACTTCAAAATTACCAAAAATAAAAACAAAACAAATGACTTGACAAATGAAAGAAAATGAATCGATGACTTTGACCAGCAGCTCATTTGTATTCTTAAAGACGTTTTAAAAACTTTGACAGGTGAAGACATGTCCACGTAAATGACACCACTAATAACAAGATTTGAATTTAAACACCTTAACTATCATCACCTTAAAGAGAAAATACTGCTGAGTTATAAGGTCATTTAAAAAGGCCATTTCTGAACAATGAGAGACTATTTTGAACTAAAAAACGCCGAACGCATCTACTAGTTTTTCTTTCTTCTTCCTACAAAAGAAAACTTTTATGAAGATCTGCTAAGGGCCTATACATTTTTTCTTAACATTCTACTGTACAATTTGTCACAACATGATGCACGTTTTATATTTTACAATGTTTTGTAAAAAAAAATAAAACGGCTAAATAAAACCTACAGAGGCTGAGAAATGCATCACAGTGCAGGGGTTTTATATCTTGGTTCCTATCTGCTGCCACTCGTCGAATCTCCCGAAAAGTTCATCTATCGTCTGCTTGTTGCTTTAGATATGCATTTACGTGGTTTGTGATGTGTAATTTTAACTACATATGACCACTTTGTGTTCGTCATGTTTTGAGACGTTCAACCCCGGATAGTCAGTCACAATCTTTGACTGGTTGTTCGTGCCATTTATTTTAACATCATAATGATACGGGCATTCTATCTGGTGTTAGGACTTCCATGTGGGCCGGTTGTGGGCTCTGTAGGGTCATTTGCTAGGTGTGGTGTGTTATTGGGGTTGTTGGTAGATAGTGGTTGAGGTCTTCCACATGGGTTGTGTCCTTTGGCATTGCAGAGAGATTTCAGGGAGGCGCATGGTGCAGGTGGCTGCTCCTGCTCTCAGGCCTGAGTAAACGCCTCAATCCTGCAGTTTTCCTACACATCTGCTGACTCTGGGGGTGCCTTCCACCAGAACAAGACATGAACACACACACACACACACACACACACACACACACACACACTGCAGGCATACACGGACACAGACACAATTGGACAACTGCATGTAAGCGCAACAAAATTCTGAATTACAATAGGTAAAACAACGTGACTGTATTCGTCAGCAATGAACATGTTTATTAGAATGTTGCATTTTATTTCTGAATGCAATTTGCAGTTATTTATTCAAATCTTCACACTTCTGCCTCTATAAGAGATTTTATTTCTAAAAGCTTCAGAAGTTTGCTGTTTTGCTTTTTGTTTTTCTGCTCAGAATTTGCTCAGGCAGTCTCATGCTGCTTCTCTATATTTATGCCCCTTGCTGTGTTGTTTGGGGCAGAGGTGGTATGAAATATTTTTAGACAGACTCTGAGGGGACTTTGTGTTCTGACAGCTAACACAATGAACTCTCATGCCTGAACAAGGACATACTTTAGTGGCCGTACCCTAAAGCCATGGACCGCTCCTCCACTCTGAAAACAAGCGTCTATTGAAGGAACATGCCTCGCTGAAGCTCTGCTCCTGCTGGGTTTGCACTCTGTCAACAAGGGCATTTACCTATTCACAAGATTAAGAATGGGATAATCCAAAATATGCCACATTTACAAAGAATAATAGGAAATATGAGTGTTAGACTGAGTGCTCCATGCTTACAATATCTCAAGACTAAGAAGTTTTGTATGATACCCCCAGGGAAGTCTATGTGCAGTAAATTCATAAGCCATTGCAGCTGCACGCTATGTATTCAATATGCTGACATTTGGCTGAACTGAAAAAAAAAGATCTTTTTTTTATCTATATGTGCGATCCTCTTTGAAATATATATGCACACAACACATGTTTGGCCTTAGAAAGCCATGTTAGCCATGAGGAAAATACAACGGTTTGTTAAAAAGAGTTCTAATAATAGACTAGCCATAACTTCAGAAAGCCAGAAACGGGCAGCAGGCAGAACAAGGACCACTTCCCTTAGCTTTGACTCAGTCAGAATTTCTTGCTTGTGGGCAAAAAGTTCATTTCTGTTCAGTGAAGCATGATTTGCATAAAATCTTCCATTTCCAAAAAAAATGTGTATTTGAACTTAATGTGCTTTAATTCATACAACATTAAAGCCATTGTGGTTATTCGTTTTACAGGAGACGATTTGTACAGTTTGCTTGTGGCAAGTTGAATATTCTTTCATCTTCAGAACTGCCTTACTGCTTCACGGCGTATAGACTGAAAGTGACAAAAAAAATGATCCTCCGAGATTTCAGTCCATATTG